>NC_089810.1:3292915-3507915 GCF_029633855.1 Hoplias malabaricus
AGACCACAACACAGACCCATAAAGCCCAGCTGTGAATATGGATTTGTGCTCCTAAAAACATAGTCCCACTCTTTGGGAGGCAGCACTATCTAACACCATCTTTTTAGACTTTTTTAGTGTTAGTTGAGCGATCTGCAGTGACTTCCCATCACCAGCAGCAGTACAAGCAGACACACAGCACCAGCAGAGTCACTTCTGGAGTTATCAGAGTTATTAGAATAGAATGGAGATAACGGAGGATGTTTATGCAAATTCAAATATTTTTCTAGAACAAAGATCAGGATCCAAATGCAGGACATGAAGTGTATGAAGACATTTATGTGAATGAGGATCAGATGACCAGAGGAAACCAACGGAACCTCAGTTCAGTAAATCCTCAGGACAAAGGTGAGGTTAAGGTTCTACTGCATTTTTATAATTGTGCTAAATCATTTTTGGAAATAAAAAAATAAAATAAAATGAAACATTTTCTAGCATATATTCTAGAACATTGGTTCTCAAACTGTGGTAACTGTTCCACTGGTGGAATGTGAAGCAGCAAGAGGTGATACGCCTCTTTAATAAAATCTGTTTGTGTTAAAAAATACAACATGGGCTATGAATAAATGGTAGTTCAGTCTGTGAGGGAAGAGCTGGAGCAGTTCAACCATTTATTACTGAAGATAAGAAAAGGCTAGAGACAGATGTGAGTGACTTGATGTTTGTTACAAAAAGGGCAAAGTGGAAACGAGAAAAACAAATCGAGACACAAACAGAGAAATATTCCAGAGCCCAGAAAGACTACATCTTTTTGATTTGAATAACCTTTTAAATGTTTAATACATCACTTAAGGTTCTTTTCCCATTCAAACACTATTCTTTATAGAACCAGAAGAGGTTCTTCTATGGCATCGTTCACAGAACATTTTGTAGCACCTTTATTTTTAAAATGTAAAATTAGAGAGAACCCTTAACTGAAGTAAATCAGCGTGGCCGATCTTCACCCACTGTTTAACAGCACTGTGCCTCCTTCACCTACTGATACCAGCACCGAGGGCCACTGTGACCTGCTCCAAGCTCCGCACTGTTTTCACCTATAGTCTGTTAAAGCACATATTAAACTGCCCTCTCTTCTTGTTTTTATTTCTCTCTCAGTGCTTATTTCCCCAAAATTGTATGTGATCTCATGAATGTATCATTGCAGTTCAGGCCTGTAGTTATTAGTATTCTCATTATTTTTAGTAATTATTTTAGAACAACTTTGTGTAATGAAAATTACAAATATTCAAGAAAGACATTAATAGGATTCACAGGTGGTACTTGGTCTGAAAAGTTTGAGAACCACTGTTTTAGAAGATTACACATGTGACATTCATCTTTTCAATTTAGAACATAAAGGTTAATTAATTCACTGAAATGTATCACATATTTACAGTGAATTTCTGTTCTAGAGTCTAGACTGAGCAGACTGTACAGACTGGCTGTGGTGGGTCTGGGGCTGCTGTGCGTTCTCCTGCTGATAGCCATCACAGTGCTGTGGATCAAGTTTAACAGCCTGAATTTACAGAGAGACCAACTACAGAGCAGTAACACCAACCTGATGATGGAGAGAGACCAGCTACAGACCAGTAACACCAACCTGATGAGGGAGAGAGACCAGCTACAGACCAGTAACACCAACCTGATGAGGGTGAGAGACCAGCTACAGACCAGTAACACCAACCTGATGAGGGTGAGAGACCAGCTGCAGACCAGTAACACCAACCTGATGAGGGTGAGAGACCAGCTACAGACCAGTAACACCAACCTGATGAGGGAGAGAGACCAGTTAAAGAGCAGTGTGTTCACAAACCTTGGTGAGGAAATACATTCTTAGATTTAAAATGTTTGACTCCTTAAATAACTGATTTCTGGATGTGGAGCTACATTCAAACGCATTTCAAACTAAAACTAAATCTTTTTTCTGAATGTTACCAGCAATTAAATCAAATCAGGTTAATTGTCACATCACATTAACACAGGTGTAAAGGTGAAAGGCTTAGCTGTGCAGTCCCTTCCAGTATTAAATACACAAGAGTTACAAGATAAATATAAACACATAATTTAGACTATACCTACAATATACAATCATCATTTTAGCAATAGAACTGTGTATTAATGTAAAGTATGAAATGTGTAGATGTGTGCTGTAATTACTGGCATCAGATAAGACTGAATTACACATGCAGTTTTAAGAACTTGAGCGGTGAGAACAAGTTTTGGTGGTTTCTGTGTTTCAGTTCCTGTAACGTAAGGTAAAGTGCTGTGTACAGAGCTGGTTTTTCATGTGGTTGTTGCCAGTGATGGACAGTGAACTTTTACACTTTGCTAAAGGCTTGTCAGCAGCCAGTGTTGGCTAATACATGCCCTACAATGTAAATGGTAACATATTCTGTTAGATTTCTCAGAGAACAGTGTTCTGAATGCTTTGGAATTCATCAGTATTTTCTAAGACTTTAAAACAGTGTGAATGTGGTGATCACACCCTGATTATTTAAGAAGAATATTCTGTTGTGTTCTTCCACTGTAGCTTCTTTCTGAATGTAGTAGTTTTCCTGAATGTAAACATTTTCTATAAAGCAGTAAAGACTGAGAATATTGAAACACAGAAGATGCACAAAGATTTTTTCTGGTTTAAAAAAACAAATCCACAGATGTTGGAAATGAAAATATTACCACACCATTTACAGAAAAGTTGGGACTCTGAGCAAAATGTAAATATAAACAGAATGTGTGGAGGTGTGAATCATTTAAACCATATATTTAATTAAACTAAAACTGGTAAAGTTTGATAATGCTACAATTAAGAGGTTAATTGGTCAAATATAAGTGACATTCCTGGGTTTAAAAGAGCATCTGAGAGAGGCTGAGTCTTTCAGAAATAAAGCTGTGGAGGGCTTCACTGTGCTGTGAAAGACTGTGGACAAACAAGTGAAATTATTCTACAATAACGTTTCTCAACTTTAAATAGTAACTGTCTTGGGGAACTCCTCATCTACAGAAGATAATATCATCAAAACCTTCAGAGAATCTCTCTGTGTAGCAGGTATTTTACAGAAGGGCACACAGTTCAGGACACAACACACAGCTACACCACACATTGGAAGATTCAGTGTTTCAGGGGTTGTGTATTTTATTCCTGAACACAAGGCATTATTATTGTACGTACACACACACACACACACACACAAAAGACCCAAAAAAGGAACCATACCCATTACTCTAATGTCTTCCACTTACTACTTCACACATTGCCAGAAAACACACATTGGTAGGTGGATTGGAGACTCAAAAGTGTCAATAGGTGTGAGTGTGTGAGTGAATGTCTCCCTGTGAAGGACTGGTGCCCACTCCAGGGTGTGTTCAACGTTGTGCCCAGTGATTCTGGGTAGGCTCCGGACTCACCGCCGCCCTGAACTGGATAAGGGTTACAGACAATGAATGAATGTTATTATAGCGACATATGCAAGGGCCAAGGCCCAAAACCAGTATCTGGCTGTGGTCTTTAGGCCCTCAGACAGCACTGAATTAAACACAGGCAGGATTCTGTAGTGGAATCACTGCATGGGTTCAGAAACACTTCAGAAATCCACTCTGTAAACACAATTGTTGCATCCACAAACACAAATTCAAATTAAAAAATAAAACTAAAAGAAAATGCAATTAATAAACAGATATAAACATGACCCAGAAACACCTCCTTCTCTGGGCCTGAGCTCATTTAACACTGCAACAGAGGCCTGAGCTCATTTAACACTGTAACAGAGCCCTGAGCTCATTTAACACTGTAACAGAGCCCTGAGCTCAATTTAACACAGTAACAGAGCCCTGAGCTCATTTAACACTGTATCAGAGCACTGAGCTGTGGAGCAGCTGAAATCCTGTAATAGGCAAAAATCAGAAAATTCACTTTCAAAACTACAGCCACTGGTCTCCTCAGTTCCCAAACGCTCACAGAGTGGAAACTGTTACTGGCAGTGATTCAGAATGAGAAAATATTTTTCTAAACACAAACTTTCTCAGTTTGAATATTTACAATATTGTCTTTGTACTGTTTTAAATTTAATGTAGGTTTATATTATTTGAACATCATTGCATTATGTGTTTAATCACATTTTTCAGAATGTCCCAACATTTTTGGAACTCTCTAGAATTCCTGCACATATTTTCCTCCTAAAATGACCTGCTGCTGATGTTTTGTCATATCATGACACACCTTTCTGCACACAACCTCACTCTATATTTCTCAGTACAGTGCACTGGTTAATGGTCAGAACCACACGGTCTGTCCTGACAATAAAGTCTCTTGAACTTGGTGTGTGTGTGTGTGTGACTTCAATGTCTTCACAGTGAGGCAGGGCTGGGTGTTTTTTGACACCTCTGCATACTACATCTCTACTGACTCAAAGACCTGGAGTGAGAGCAGAGTTGACTGTAAAAACCGAGGAGGAGATCTGGTCATCATAAACAGCAAAGAAGAACGTGTGTGTGTGTGTGTGTGTGTGTGTGTGTGTGTGTGTGTGTGTGTGTGTGTGTGTGTGTGAGTGAGAGATGGAGGGAGAGAGAGAGAGAGAGACTGTTCTTTAAGCATTTTCACACTGACAGGAATACCTCGCAAGAAAGATCGGCAGTAAACAACCTTGGATTGGTCTGACCGACAGTGAGAGGGAGAACCAGTGGAAGTGGGTGGACGGCTCAGCACTAACCTTTGCGTAAGTAAATTTAACCAACTGCATTAGCTCCATTTATCCAGTCATACACAGATTTAAGCAAAAAATATAAATTAAACAAAACCAACAAAGAACAAACCTCATTCACTAAAAACACCTAAATGTTTTGAATTGTTATGTAAATTTACCCAGTTACAGATTGTTGAAGGGTTTGCTGTTGTCAGACGGGAACAGAATGGAGACGCTTGTAGACTCGAGTACAATAAAATGGGTTTAATGAGATTATAGCAACAAACACCATCAAACTGTTCAAGGTCAAAATCCAAAAGAACAGAGCAAAGACAGGTGAAAGATCAAACAACAGAAAGAAATACAGTGTCCTACACAAGACAAGAGGAACAGTCCACAAACGGACAGAGGTCAAAACCAGAAACAACAGGATTAAAAAAAAGAGTGAGACAAAATTCAGAGGCATATTATAGCACTTCCTCTCGTGTATTTTCACTGAAATGATCTGCTGAGGTGGTGTATAAATGATACTCTGCCATAAAATATTAGTCTTTCTCTATCTGTGATTGGGGAGTGTTACTCCACGTGACTCTGTTTACTCTGTGAAGAGGCTGAAAGAATAAACCTGACATTACAACAACACACACTCACCACACGTCTGCTACTGTGTTATTGTCTCGAGCGGACGGAGTAAAGTGAGATATAGAAATGTTCCCCTCAAATCAGCAGATTCCAACTTCTACAAGGTGCCATGGTGTAGTTGGAGTGTGAAGGCTGGTGTTCCTCCTCCCTCCTGTGTAGCGTTTTATTAATCCTCCACCTTCCATTACATTCTACCTGCCGTTTCATGGAACAAGATGTTAAGTTCAGGTCAGTTTTACTTTTACAGTTGTTTTCAAAGCTGGGTTCATCACAAAGTCATAGCCCTGATGGAGTGGTCAGAGAAATTCTCCTTCAGCAAAGCAGGCTCTACCCAGGCCTTCGCTCCTTCATCCCTCCTTCATCCTCACACTCTGTTCCAGTTCATCCAACGCCTCCCTCCTCCTCCCTTATCCCTTAGAATCTCCCCTCTTCATTCCTCTGTCTGTTGGCTCCAGCAATCTCTGACTTCTATAATGAACGTTTAAAACATGTCACACAGCTCAAATAAGGACAGAGCAGACACTTGATAAATGTTTGGAGCAGGTCCCATATCAATCACATGAAACGATGAAGGTGTGGACTCCAGGTTTAGAGAGAAGCTGATGTAAAGAGGTAAGGGTTAAACACTGATGAGACACTAATTCATGTTCTGTGTGTTTCAGATACTGGGGTCATGGACAACCAGACAATTTGAAAGAAGAAGACTGTGTTCATATGGGCTATCAGGAAAATAAAAGTTGGAATGACTTGTCTTGTTCTTCCAAAATGTTGCGGATCTGTGAAAGAAAAGTGTTTCACTGATAAAATATATATTTTTTTCAAAGCAGTTCTAAACAGCACCAAAATAAGGATCCTCTATTGTTACAATGTCCAGAAAAAACGTGTGTCCCCACAGAGAACCCTTTTCAAAGATGTGCAATATTAAACCAGTGAGTCACATATTGATCTGATGAACATTTTCAGGAGGTAAATGTTTGTAGAAAGAGCTCATGGTTCTAAATAAAACCTAAGTCTTTACTAAAGAACCCTCAAAGAGCCCCATTTCTCCCAGAGTCCTTATGATAGGAACTACAGTCCACTCTGTGTCCACCTTGGCAACAAGATGTTATTGGAGTCCTTGTACTTGCCATGTCTAGATTGTGAGCTTCCCTCTGGGTATTAGGTCTAAATCTTCCATTCCTGTTTTTAAACTATGTGAGAGACTGTTGTTCTCCAAATATACTTTACACCAGCTTTTCTTTCCAAATGTAACTTTGAGAAAATGTGTTTTATTTTAGGTTATTTTCATAGATTAAAGCATTCTTCTATGTATTTCTGTCCCCCTTAGTGGTGAGTGGTGATCTGCAGGTTGCTCTGATTTTGTTCCTCTGAGCTGCAGTAATTCTGCAGCAGATTGCAATTTCAGTGTCGTGGCCTTATTTAAACTGCTGTCATTACACCACTTAAAGGAAGATTTTCACAGAATCGCTGTTTTTCAGAATAAAACAGGAAGGAAAAATGTCTTGGGTTTTTCTTCTTTTTTTTTTAAGGAGAAAGGGATCTGTTGAACAAGTTTGGTGACCATAATTGATCCATTACACATAGAATCACTGATCAACTCCTGCTCCCTCACACACTTTCATCGCTAATATTTTACCATCACATCACTATAACTCATCATCTCTTCAGTTCATTTAAATGTCTGTGTTGCGTATTGTGCACCCCAGTGCTGACCGAGGAGGATGGGTTCCCCATTATGAGCCTTGGATTCTTCCAGTGTTTCATCCACAAACACAAGATCAAACTAAAAAGTAAAACTAAAAGATAACACAATTAAAAACAGATATAAACCCAGAAACACCTCCTTGACAAGACCAGACAGAGAGCCGACACTTGTGGATCACAGGAAGAGTTTATTTCCATTAATCCAAAATAGAAGTCAAAAAACAAACAAGAGTCAAACACAGGGAGCAAACAGTACCTCAAAGATGTAGCAATAAGCATAGTCACAAATCAGTTCAAATACCGGAGAATACAAAACAATACCAGAAGGACGAGGCAAAAGACGTAAACCAAAGCAAACCAAACCAAAAGAACAAACAAGGAGTAGGCAAAAATGATATCTTAGCCAGAGTTCAGGAGACTACTTTGTATGCATGGACAAACCACGGCAAAACTCAGCAAGGAACAATGCAGGAAATGGAGTATATATGAGTACAAACAGGTGTGGATGATTAGAATTCTGGTGAGTGAAACCAGTGTATAGTCATGTGACTGTCTGGTTCATTCTGAAATCCTGTAACAAGCAAGAATCAGAAAAATTCACTTTCAAAACTACAGCCACTGGTCTCCTCAGTTCCCAAATGCTCACAGAGTGGAAACTGTTACTGGCAGTGATTCAGAATGGAAAAATATTTTATTCTAAACACAAACCAGCAAGTATATTTGTTGACTTAGGATCAGGATAACTCCTCTTTTTCTAAACAGGAAGGACTAAATGAATAAGTAAGGGACCATAGAGTGACTGATAGCAAAGAAAACAGAAGGAAAGCATAAAATTCTACTTCATTTTAATATACTTCAATCTGTAACCTTATCCAGTTCAGGGTCACAGTGGGTCCAGAGCCTAACTGGGCACAAGGCGGGAATACACCCTGGAGGGGGCGCCAGTCCTTCACAGGGCAACACACACACACACACACATTCACTCACACATTCACACCTGCGGACACATTTGAGTCGCCAATCCACCTACCAACATGTGTTTTTGGACTGTGGGAGGAAACCCGGAGGAAATCCATGCAGACACAGGGAGAACACCATCAAATATGAATCTTTCTCTATCTGTGTTATTGGGGAGTGCTACTCCACGTGACTCTGTTTACTCTAAGAGCACAATTATAAAAAGACTAAGAAGAGACTGAAAGAATAAACCTGAAATTACAACAACACACACTCCCCACACATCTGCTACTGTGTTTTTGCCTTGAGCGGACGGACTAAAGTGAGATATAGAAATGTTCAATGTTTATAGAACAATTTTTATAGAAAGTAGCAATGGTTCTAAATTGAATCAACACATTTAATTAAATCTCTTTAAAGGCCCCCCTTTTAAGAATATATTGTAGTGTTTGGAGTTTGATCGCCCCCTGGTGACACAGAGGAGATTTAACACCACTCTCACAAAACGTCACTGTGATGCTACCCTTAAACGTACAACTTCAATACCTCCACTGTATTTCCAAAAGTTTTCACTTGTGTGCCTTCGAACGCATATGAACTTGAGTTACATCCCATTCTTCATCCAGAGGGTTTAATGAGGTCTCTCACCCATTACAGTTATAACAACTTCAACTCTCCTGGGCAGGGTTTCCACAAGGTTTAGGATTGTGTTTATGGGAATTTTTGATTATTCTTTCAGAAACAAGTGTGAGGTCAGACACTGATGTTGGACAAGGTCTGGCTATCAGGTCAAGGTCAGGAGGCCAGTCAATTTCTTCCACACCAAACTCACTTATCCATGTCTTTATGAACCTTGCTTTGTGCACTGGTGCACAGTCATGTTAGAAACGAGGAGGGCCATCCACAAACTGTTCCCACAAAGTTGGGACTATGAAATTGTCCAGAATCCCCTGGTGTGCTGAAGCATTAAGAATTCCTTTGACTGGAACTAGGGGGTCGAGCCCAACTCCTCAAAAACAACCCCACGCCATAAGCTCCCTCCACCAAGTTTTACACTTGGCATAATGCAGTCAGACAAGTACCATTCTCCTGGCAACTTCCAAAACCTCTCCATCAGAATGCCAGACAGAGAAGAGTGATTATTCACTCCAGAGAACACGCCCCACTGCTCTAGAATCCAGTGGCAGCATTTCGTTTGGTGATGTAAGGCTTGGATTAGAGTTGGGCAATATGGCCAAAAATGTTATATATATATATTATAACATACTAAATATAGTTTGGCGAGAAAGACATGATGTGCAGATGGAGTAGAAAATGCTATAATGCATGATATACAATGGATATATAAATACTATAAACATGATATACAGATAACTAATTTACAGGTTGGGTTACCAAAGGAGGGTTGGATATGTTTACATTAACTGAATGTGCAGAATATGTGTAACCCAATATAATATACAATTATGTACAGTGTAAAAATAGTATACAGATAATGTAGTGCAATCTATGACCAGATTACGGATGAGTATGTGTTATCAGTGGACAGAGTTCAGTAAGGAGACAGCTCTGGGGAAGAAGCTGTTCGTCAGTGTACTTGTCCTGGTCCAGAGGCTCCTAGAGCGCCTGCCAGAAGGCAAGAGGACAAACAAACTATGAGCAGGGTGTGAGGAATCTTTAAGAATGCTGCAGGCTCGAAGACGGCATTTCTTCCGTACGTCCTCAACTGATGGAAGTGAGGTCCCTGTCATTTTTCTGGGTTGTATTCACCACTCGCTGTCGTGACTTACGGTCAGCAACAGTGCAGTTCCCAAACCAGACTGTGATACAGCTGGACAGGATACTCTCAATCACACAGCGATAGAAGTTCACCAGAATGGCTGGAGACAGATGTTGTTTCTTTAGCATCCTCAGAAAAAAGAGGCGCTGGTGAGCCTTCTTGACCAGCCTGGAAGTGTTGGAGGTCCAGGAAAGATCCACCCATATGTGTGTTCCCAAGAACTTGAAGCTGGCGACCTGTTCAACAGCCATCCCGCTGATATAGATGGAGTCGTGCATGCTACCTTTCTCCCTCCTGAAGTCTCCTGTGGTGTTGTCAGCAAACTTGTTCATAGAGTTTGAAACATGAACAGTCTTGCAGTCATGCGTGAAGAGGGAGTAGAGAAATGGGCTTAGCACATAGCCCTGGGGCACGCCAGTGTTGAGTGTGATGGTGGAGGAGTAGGTATGGCCTGACCTAACATGCTGGGGCCTGTTGGTCAAGAAACTTTTAATCAAATTACAGAGAGAGGAGTCAATGCCCAGATCTCCAAGTTTAGTGACTAACTTGGGTGGGATTACCGTGTTAAATGCTGAGCTAAAATCAACAAACAACATTCTAGTGTATGTGTTGTTATTATCTAGATGTGAGACTACAGTATGTAGTGCAATGGAAACGGCATCCTCTGTGCTTCTATTATTGCGGTATGCGAACTGATGTGAGTCCAGTTTAGGTGGGAGACAGACCTTTGGTTGAGCCAGGACCAGTCAGTCAAAGCACTTCATAATGATGTGTGTAAGTGCTACAGGGCGATAGTCATTCAGACATGTTGGGTTGGAGTGTTTTGGTACAGGTATGATGGATGTGGTTTTGAAGCAAGTTGGAACAGCTGCCTGGGCGAGAGACATATTGAAGATGTCTGTAAAAACAGCACACGTACGGGAACGCCATCTGGGCCAGCAGCCTTGTCTGTGTAGCAGGATGGAGTTCTGCCATTGGTTTTACCTCCTATACTCCCCAGTCTGAGGATTTTGGGGTGGGACTTTCAAATTAATGAGGGGGGCGGGCCTTCCTTGCGCTATATGTATCGGCAGTGGTGGGTTGCTTGCCAAGGCATTTCCTGTTTCTCTTCCGGCGTCTGATCCCTGTATTGGCAGTGTTTAACGTCGCTGAAGTTTGTGGCTTGCTCCGTGACGATCGGAAACCGTTGGCTTGTGCTTGGATTGCCGGTGTCGGCTGGTTGGATTCCGGTGTTTGCATCATAGCGAGGTAGCAACCGTGCTGCATGGTTGGGTCGTTACTGCTGCTGTACTCTCTGATTTTGACTGCAGTGGGGAACGCTGTGCTACTGTCTGTTGGTTCCTGAGCCTGGGTGGTCCTGGCTTTTGTCCAGTTCCTGCGGTGCTGCTGTTTTGTCTTGGGTTTTTTTGTTTCAAAGACTACATTGTTTTGCCTTCGTTTTGTTTCAAATACTACATTGTTTTGCCTTCGTTTTGTTTCAAGGACTACATTGTTTTGCCTTGGTTTTGTTTTAGTTTGTTTTGTTTCTGTGATTTCTTCTGTATTTTTTTCATTTGAATTTGTTAGTTATCACCATTACCCGCAAGCGCTGTGTGTGTGTGTGTGTGTGTTTGATGTGAAGAGTGGTGTTTTTTTTTAAGTGAATTGAGTTTTCTTTTATTATTTTCTACATTTGTGTCCTCTGATCTTCTCTCTCTCTCTCCTGTTTAGACAGGAGCTGTGGGTCACGGCAGGAGGTTATAGGGTTGGTTTGTGGAGTCCCGGTCATTCGTCCTGCAGTGTAGAGCACTGGGTGTGTAACCTGTGTGGTGTGATTACATATGGTGGTGGTATAGGGGACTCCCTCTGAGCTCAGTCTCTGCCGTGGTAAGCCCAGCCCTGTTCTACTACTTAGTCTTGTCTAGTAATTATTTTACTGCTGATAGTTCTCCCAGTCCTGTTGGTTACATGAAACTGTTTTAAAACCTATTGTTAATAAATTTGGAAGTGTTGGAAATACGTCTCTGGCCTCTTGGTGTGAACGAACCTGAGTGTCTTTCTCATTTCTTTTCTTTCCTCTGGGCCTTAACGCCCCCTTTTTATTTCCTAGGGGTGAAAGTCCCTTAGGTGGCGTAGTCGTGCTACATCACTTTAGTGTATATTCCTCCTGACCACTACCACCTCGCCACATCTGCGTTAATCCTGCTCAGTGCATAGTACAAACCGGATGCCAGAAATGTTGGGACACTAAACAAATTGTGAATAAAAACTGAATGCAATGATGTGGAGATGGCAAATGTCAATATTTTATTCATAGTAGAACATAGATGACAGATCAAAGGTTTAATCTGAGTAAATGTCACATTTTAAAGGAAAAATATGTGGATTCAAAATTTCACAGTGTCAACAAATCCTAAAAAAGTTGGGACAGGTAGCAATGTGTCTGGAAAAAGGAAATTGAGCATATAACGAACAGCTGGAAGATCAATTAACACTAATTAAGTCAATTGACAACATGATTGGGTATAAAAAAAGCTTCACAGAGTGTCAGTGTCTCTCTGAAGCCAAGATGGTAAGAGGATCACCAATTCCACCATTGTTGCGCAGAAAGATAGTGCAGCAATACCAGAATGGTGTTACCCAGCGTAAAATAGCAAAGACTTTTAAGTTATCATCATCAACCGTGCATAACACCATCAAAAGATTCAGAGAATCTGGAACAATTGCTGTGCGTAAGGGTCAAGGCCGTAAAACTCTACTGGATGCTCGTGATCTCCGGGCCCTTAAATGTCACTGCACCTCAAACAGGAAAGCCACTGTCAAGGAAATAATAGAACGGGCTCAGGGATACTTCCAGAAAGCATTGTCAGTGAACACAATCCACCGTGCCATCCGCCGTCGCCAGCTGAAACTCTACAGTGCAAAGAGGAAGCCATTTCTAAGCAAGCTCCACAAGCTCAGACGTTTGCACTGGGCCAGGGGTCTTTTAAAATGGAGTGTGGCAAAATGGAAGACTGTTCTGTGGTCAGATGGGTCTCGATTTGAAGTTCTTTATAGAACATTGGGACGCCATGTCATCTAGACCAGAGAGGACAAGGATAACCCGAGTTGTTATCAATGCTCTATTCAGAAGCCTGCGTCACTGATGGTATGGGGTTGCATGAGTGCTTGTGGCATGGGCAGCTTGCATGTCTGGAAAGGCACCATTAATGCAGAGAACTATGTTCAGGTTCTAGAACAACATATGCTCCCATCTATACGTCATCTGTTTCAGGGAAGACCCTGCATTTTTCAACAAGATAATGCCAGACCACATTCTGCAGCAATCACAACATCATGGCTACGTAGGAGAAGGATCCGGGTACTGGAATGGCAGCCTGCAGTCCAGATCTTTCACCTATAGAGAACATTTGGCGCATCATAAAGAGGAAGGTGCGACAAAGAAAGCCCAAGACGATTGAACAGTTAGAGGCCTGTATTAGACATGGATGGGAGAGCATTCCTATTTCTAAACTTGAGAAACTGGTCTCCTCTGTCCCTAGACGTCTGAGTGTTGTAAGAAGAAGGGGGGATGCCACACAGTGGTAAAAAATGGCCTTGTCCCAACTTTTTTGGGATTTGTTGACGCCATGAAATTTTGAAACAACATATTTTTCCCTTAAAATGATACATTCTCTCAGTTTAAAATTTTGATCTGTGATGTGTTCTATTCTGAATAAAATATTAGATGTTGGCTCCTCCACATTCACAATTTGTTTAGTGTCCCACCTTTTTGGAATCCGGTTTGTAGAATGAAGGTTGTGTTTTTTTTTCTTAAAGTAAACAATTTATGTGTTTTTTACAATGTGTTAGTAATTGAAGTAATTCACAGTAATTGTATTTAGGTTTATGTGTGTTACCAGCTGAGGTTCTTTAAGTATTTTCAGATTTTTCTATCACACTGACAGGAATACCTCACAAGTACGATGGGCCATATACGAGCCTGGATTGGTCTGACCGACAGAGAGAAGGAGAGCTAGTGGAAGTGGGAGGACAGCTCAGCACTGACCACTGCGTCAGTAAATTAAACTGACTGCATTAGCTCCCTTTGTCCAAGCATCCCACAAAACACATGCTTCCAACGTCTTCCAGGTGGCATGACGTGATGGAGTGTGATGTGGCTGGTGTCCCTCCTCCCTCCCTTGTAGCGATCTATAAGACTGTGTCCAGGCCTTCTCTCCTTTATACTCCCCCCTCCTTTTACCCTCACACAATGTTCCAGGTCGTCCAATGCCACCCTCTCCCTCAATCTTCCTGCATATTCTCCAAGGCTTAACATATCAAACATGTCCAACAGCACAATTAAGGACAGAGCAACTGCTTTTATAAATGTTTGGAACAGATCCCAGTATTGGTCCCCATTCCTTGAAAGCCTGGACTCCAGGTTAACAGTGAAGTGGATGCAAAGTTGTGAAGGTTAAACACTGATTCATGTGGTGTGTGTGTGTGTTTCAGACCCTGAGACAGTGGAGAACCAAACGGCCAGAAAAAGGAAGATTGTGCTCAGTTTATGGGTTTTCTGAATAAGAAAAGTTGGAATGACATGCTGCGCTCTTCCAAAGGTCTGTGGATCTGTGAAAAACAAATGTATTGATTAGATAAAATGTTTTTGAAAACTGTTCTATACCGCACCAAAAATGTTCTTCTGTTCCAGAAGAACCCGTTCTGTTACTAAACTAGACCATGTTTAAAAAAGTGCTCTGTTTGACTGTAATCATCACATAATTCATAAATCTGAAGTCAATGTTTCTACAAACAAGTCATTAATAAAAAAAAGCCAATGCCTTTACTAAAGAACCCTACCTAAAGTGTAGTGTAGAATGCACCTGTGTTTGATCGCCCCCTGGTGACACAGACAGGTTTAACACCACTCACCGAGAACATGACAAACTTTTAACTGAGGAACAGAAGAGTACCGTATTTAAACTAGAGGTTTTAAAATTGCATTGATTTCATAAAATCCTAGTGTAACTCCTGGATTTGTTCCCTTAGTTTTTCTAATCAAAGTAGTTCTGTAATTAAACTCAAATGTTTACCTTTCCGTCTGAATAAGAAAATGTATTGCACTTTTACGGAACTCGAACAGTGCTTAAGAACACTGCTGTAGCTCTGAGGGAAAATGTACACAGTTCCTACAGTGAACAACAGTGAGCCTGTACAGTGCCTTGTTTCTGAGAGTGTAGTGTGCTTTAATTCAGTCATGTGTTCATTCATCCATCTACTGTAACCACTTCATCCAAATCTGGGTCTGTGATTAACACTTGTTTTATTATGTTAGTCTTTGTTTCAGTGCAGGGCACTTGCTCTGTTTTTCTGGGTCAGAATTTACTTCGATGCCACACCATTCAACAACTCAATTAATGCTGCTGAGACATTCTATGAAATGGGGGCCATTTCTACTTCACAATTTTCAAAATTTACATCAAGAATAAATGTTTATTTTAAAATTGATAATTTTTATCCATGACATGATCAAAAAATCAAATCAAATCAAAACAAATTTATTTATATAGCACTTTTCACAACTGATGTTGTCACAAAGCAGCTTCACAGAATTCCAGTAAGACAAAGATTTGACATGAAATGTAAAAACAAATGTAAAACCCTCAAGTGAGCAAGCCAGGGGTGACAGTGGCAAGGAAAAATTCCCCCAGCTGAGGAAGAAACCTTGGGAGGAACCAAGGCTCACAAGGGGTGACCCATCCTCCTCCGGTCAATCTACTGGTGATGATAGTTAGTAGTCCATGAGAACTTCAGTGTAGGGACAGCTTCAAGGCACTTGGTGGTTGCTGGAGCGTGGGCACCTGAGTGATCGCGAGAAGCGGCGGGACGACAGCACCAGCGTCTCAGTTTACTATAATTCCCTGTGTCCATGGACCCCCCGGATCTGCCGCCTTTATCTATGGGGGAGCATTAGCTACCAAAAGATAAACTAAACAAATGTGTTTTTAGCCTAGATTTGAAGATTGCGACTGTGTCTGAGTCCCGAACATTTTCTGGAAGATCATTCCAGAGTCTGGGGGCTTTATAAGAAAAGGCTCTTCCCCCAGCTGAGGCCTTCTGAATTCTGGGAACAATTAAAAATCCAGTATTCTGTGATCTGAGTGAACGTGGAGGCTCATAATAGGAAATTGTATCTTGAAGATATTCAGGAGCAAACCCATGTAGAGCTTTATATGTTAATAACAAAATTTTGTAGTCAATGCGGAATTTAACAGGCAGCCAATGAAGTGATGATAAAACTGGGCTGATATGTTTAAATTTTCTAGTTTTAGTGAGGACCCTAGCTGCAGCATTTTGAACTAGTTGAAGTTTTCTTAAATTGCTGCTGGTGCATCCTGACAGTAGTGTGTTACAGTAGTCAAGCCTTGAAGTAATAAAGGCATGTACTAATGTTTCTGCATCCTGAAGGGATAAGGCATTTCTAATCTTAGCAATATTGCGAAGATGTAAAAAAGCTGTCCTAGTGATACTACCTATGTGTTGATCAAATGATAAATCCGGGTCAATTATGACACCAAGATTTTTTGCTGCTGAACCAGGTTTAATTGGAGAGTCAGCGAGATTTAAAATTAAATCTGATAATTTATTTCTTGTCACTTTTGGACCCAAAAGCAGGACCTCTGTTTTGTTGCTGTTTAGAAGGAGGAAGTTACGCAACATCCAGCCTTTCACGTCTTTTACACAATCCTCTATTTTCTTTAATCTGTGTTTGTCATCAGGCTTGGCTGAAATATACAATTGTGTGTCGTCTGCGTAACAGTGAAAGTTAATGTCATGGTTTCTTATAACTGTGCCTAGCGGTAACATGTATAATGTAAATAATAATGGTCCTAAAATAGAGCCTTGTGGAATTCCAAATCTTACTTTAGAATAATTTGAATTTAGATTGTTTACTTTTATGAATTGATAATGTTCCGTTAAGTAAGATTTGAACCATAATAGGGCTGTCCCTGTGATTCCAACCATGTTTTCTAACCTTTCTATGAGAATATTGTGGTCTATTGTATCGAAGGCTGCGCTTAGGTCAAGAAGCACCAACAGGGATACGTGGCCTTGATCAGAGGCAAGAAGAAGATCATTTGTTATCTTGGCTAGAGCTGTCTCTGTACTATGATGTTGCCTGAATCCAGATTGGAATTTTTCATATATATGATTCTTATGTAGATATGAACTAAGTTGTTGGGCCACAGCTCTTTCTAAGATCTTGGACAGAAATGGCAAATTAGAAATAGGCCTGTAATTAGACAGTGTACTAGCATCAAGATTTGGTTTCTTGATCATAGGTTTAATAACTGCTAGTTTAAAAGCTTTGGGTACATGGCCCAGACTAAGGGATGAGTTTACTATAGTTAAAAGAGTATCAATAATAGCTGGTAGTACTTCTTTGAGCAACTTTGTGGGAATTGCATCAAGTGTGCAAAAAAATATATTTCCCACCTCAGGCATAAAATACTCATTAATATTTTACCTTTTTCCAGACATGAGAGTCATTCTTGTACCACAGCATCACAGACATTATGTACAACACTGGAGTAGTGATACATGTGATACCTGTTTTAAATCTAATGTTTTCCTACTGCTATAATGTCCTTTCTTTGGAGACAATCAATAGGAAGTATGTGATTTTATACATTGTTTTAATTTTACTCTTAAAATGGGAATTCAACAGGTCAATGGCCTCAACACTTCAACACATCAATTTCTTTCAGATTTTGAAATAAACTTATATTTCTCTATAGTCCACAAATCAATAATGTTTTTTTTTTTATTAAAAGAGCATGTCATTCTCACTGCACCCAATAATAATAATGAAATGTGAGGAATTGTTCTAACAGGCAAACATTCCCCTTTAGACATTTAATGTGATTGAGAATGTCCTGAAAAATTATTTCCTAAAAAAACTTTGACATCCCCAGAAGCTTCAAGAACATCATGGCAGTGACTGGGAGAGGTGCTTCCATACGTCCATCTGGCTTTCTCACAGGCTTTGGTTCTTGAATGATTTCATGATTTTATCAAAGAGGTACCACAAGATGTCATCTTTTGCAGGTCAGAAGAACCTGTGGGCAGCAGCACGGTGCATTTTACTTGGGCATATGCTTCATCTGTATTCAGAATGATCCCTGGATAAAGGTCATTGTCATATTTAAGCACACACCACTTCCCAATGAGATCTTCACTTCCCCAAGCAATTTCCGTCTGCACATTTTGGTGTTGAAAGAGAAGTGCTGTGTGGTGAAACACTGACATCTAGTGGTGTTCATCAGAGGGCCCCTGGTACATGGTCCATCGCTCAAAAATGTAGAACACATACCTGTGGATATGGGGCTTCAGATTATCTAGCACTGGATTCACGGGTTCCCATATCGCTGGGGGACTTTTGTGTTCAGAAGGTGAGCACATGGGATTTTATTCACCACCTATGTACAAAGCACCGGTGTGCAGAGTAACTTGGTGCCAAGAGCCAAGTGGAAAACTTGAATCTCTGTGCTGTTTTTGCATGTGTGGTGTTCAGAGAAGTCAGTGTGAATCACTGTCTCCTTTTGACAGGTTTTGTCCCCACTCCTGACAGTACAAGTACTGTTGATTAATGTTGAACACACGCCTTCTGAATTTATGCAAAGGGGTATGGAATATCTCCACAAGGCCGTCTAGTGTGTCCTGTATTGTTTTCTTCACTGTAGCACTGAGAGTGGTAGGACCCGCCCTCACATCTTCCCTTTCTTTCTCTGCTGTGGCCCACTGAGTGAATGCAGCTATTGCTAAACCATCAAAACTGATGTTGAGAGTCTTGATTTTTTCTATTCAGTGATAATTAATTATTATTAAATTAAAAACAAATTATTTAATTCATTTTATTAAGCCCCATGGTTGGGAGCCATTATATCATGTGTAGTGTCTTTACCTGTACAATCTCAGCAGAATTAGCTAGAATTAATTATTATTAATGAATTATGCTCATTGACCCACTGTAGGTTCTTGGCTCTGAATTGAATCTGAACTAAAAGCAATAATTCAGTACAAGAAAAGTGCACACACAAATAACCAAGGATTGGTTTTATCACACAACTGGTTTATTAACTGTAATATCAAATAATGAATATTGATTATACATTCATTTAATGAAATGGATTACAGTGATACATGAGGGAACAGGGAGATTAATATATGAGAGAATTTCTCTATAATAATTACCCTAAACTCTAGAAAGGCTATGTTTATCCAGCAATGCATTCAGCACCAAGCTCCTGAGCAATGAATGAAATGAAACCACGTGACAGTACGTGTCCGTATGGAAGAGTGGATATGGCTTGCAGGACATCACTGACACACAGGGCCTTCTGGTGCTTCTCATAGACACGGGCCTCGTAGCAGTGCAGTGTTCCTCTTCTGCCATGGGGCTTTGGTCAGAGACACAGCCTTGGACACATCGACCAATCCGTCTGAGCAGGTGGCATTCTGAGGGGCATCTGTGATTCTTCTTCGTCACTGATCAGCTTCCTTATGAGTGCCACGGGCATGTTCGTCTGTCCTGGGCCGCAGACTGGGGCCTGATGCAGCTCGTTACACAGTTCAGGACTCAGAGGTCAGAGGTCTCCGTCGTGCTCTGTTTGTGGCAGTGAGCTTTGCTGGATTTAAACTATAGCTTTCTAATATTAATAGAAATAAAGATCTCTCTTAGCTGAGCTTCCTGACTGGAAACAGATTCACCTTTGGGTAAATCTAAATTTCCCCTTCATTCCACGTTCTTCTTTCCTTCTCTCTACATTTTCCTTCTCTTTTCTGGGTTGGTTCTGCCTGAACTCTACTCCTGACTGGCTGATGTTTCTGTGCCACTGGTTTTTAAACTAGGTTTCAGGAATCCTGCCTTGAAGGCCTGATTGATGCTCAGGGATTGAGGATTGAAACATCTCTTGGCTCTGATTGGATGTTCAGACTAGAACCTCCCTTAATAGTGACATCACATACAATTTACGGCACTTGACAAGACAAAGACTTAAGGAAGATTCCTGTTGAATGAATTTCTAAGAATTCAGAACCAAGCTTTTGCATTATAAAACATTAGATGTTAACACAAAGTGATATCATTCAGACAAACCGTGTTAAACCACAATTCTTAACCAAATTACACACACATAGAATGTGAAAATCTTGGTGGCTCCACACAAAAGGTCGTTTTAAACACATGATTATAATTCCATTTTTGATTTAACTGGAATAAAATTTTATAAAACTGAAACATGTGAAACTAAGATCGAATCAGTTCGTCTGTGGGAATTAAGTAGTTTGATTCTATAGTTTTAACAGTCTTTAAAAGCTATTTCACAGAGGGGAGAAGTTCAATCATTTATAGAGTCTCTGTCTCTGTGGTTCAGGCCAAATCCTTTTCTTGACCTTTATACAGACCTTGGGTCATAAACAGAGCCTGGAGCAGTGGCAGTTCTAGACCATTAAAAGTATGGGGGCCAGGCTGGGGCCAGTGGCGATGATAGAGGAGTCTATAACTGTCTTCATTCCAGGAAAATTTGACGTTTGATGTAATTCAGAATTTTATTGATGCAGTTTTCAGTAGAAATACTTTCTGAATTCTATCTCATGAAGGACTCACTTCCAGTAAGCAGAAGAACTGCTCTACCTCAGGAACATTTTTGTCAGTGTCCACTGAAGCTAAGTTAAGACAGTGTGCACTGCAGTGGACGTAAAAGGCATGCTTTGCTTGCTCTTTAATGCGTGCCTAGACGCCCGAGTACCTCCCACTCATGACAGAAGCACTGTCGTATGCTTGGCCTACTAGGTTGTCTCTGTGTTGAAGACCATGACTTTCTAAAATGTGCATAATTTTGTCAGTAATCCCTGCTGTATCTAATCAATCAGCAGATTCAAAATGGATGAAACTCTCATGGACAGCTCATTTGAAATAGTACCTGATACTAAAGATACCTGTTCTTTTTTTTTTATATATATATATATATATATTTGGTCTCATCGGCCACAATGTTAAAGACCTCACTGCCTTTCACTTCTTTTACAATTGTTGTTTGAACCATATCTGCCAAACAACTCAAAACCTCATTCTGAATTATTTTGCTTGTATATTTCGCATTATAAATAGAAGTCAACCTTTTTTTCCTCAGTTTTGTCATGCTTAGCTATTGTTTCTAGAATTACCATAAAGTTCCTGTCACGATTCACAGGGCGGACTGACGGAGGCGGACGCACTTGCTAAAACACTGATACTTTATTTAAAAAAACAAAGAAACTTTAACAGAAAGATAACACACAGGGAACTAACAGACAGACACAGGGAGGCAAGCAGACTAAACTAAAATACAAAGACTTAGACAGACTAAACCTAAAACAGGAAAGACAGACAGACTAAAGACCTTGACAGAGATACGAACAGAGACCTAGAAAGATATTTCACAATGACCTAGGAAGCTAGGTAAACACAGAGAGCTGAAGCTAAACCTAAACACAGAGCTAAATATGAAACTTAACACAGAGAGCTAGAGAAAACACAACAGACAGACTTACTAACATGACACAGGAAACAACTGAGACAGACACACCAGACTGGGAAACATGACACGGCAACAATGGAAGAGGAACATGATTAGAGGATAGAAACAACATGACATGACTAGGCATGAGAATGAAACAAAACGACGACTTGAAACAACACGAAACAAAATGAATGACTGATACACGGAAGTGACACAAGGGAGCTTAAATACATGAACAGACGAGACACACCTGAAACAGATAACGAGGCTTAAGGACAAGGAGGTAGAACAAAGGCGGCACAAGGGCAGAGACATGGACAACAACAAACAGAGCCATGTGCTGAGAGAGCACATGGCAGGGAAAACAGACATGACTGGACGAGGGCGTGACAGTTCCCTTTATTATCTGAATCTTTAGACTCATTGACATAGTCCCGATTTTCTTTATTCTGTTTGTTGTGTTCCTTGTGTAGTAAAATAATTATGCCCCACGTTCTGACAGTATAAATACTACATAGCGGAGTCAATGATAATTAATTATTATTTGATTAATAATTAATTATTTATTTTATTTTGTTAAGCTCCATGTTTAGGAGTTATTAAATAATAATGTAGTGTCTTTACCTGTCCAATTTTCAATTGGACATGTAGGTCATCATGTTGGATGACTTCACATATTATACAGCAGAATTATCTAGATTTAATCATTATTAATGAATTATGCTCATTGACCCGCTGTAGGTTCTTTGCTCTGAAACTGAATCTGAACTAGAAGAAATAATTCAGTACAAGAAAAGTGCACACATAAATAACCAAGGATTTGTTTTATCACACAACTGGTTTATTAACTGTAAAATCAAATAATGAATATTGATTATACATTCATATTGTTAACTGTATTAGGTATATGAGCTCTAGCCCTGATTCTAAGATTGCCACAGTATGTATACACTTGTTATATTTATTCACTTTAAGGTTAAAAATGGTTCATTAAAATATTTCAAAGTGTTTGTTCATATCCTATATTTCAGGTAAATTATAAATATAACACATTTTAAACTTGTATATTTCTATACTAAATGTGCACACTAGTAAAGTAGAGAAAGACCATAGAATGGTACAGTTTTAACATTTTTATTGATCTCACCGTAATATTTCTGCTGACTTCTTTTCCCAGGAGCCACATCTGCAGCGTGGGTCAGTGGGTGGTGGTTTAGAGGAAGTGTGGGTTTACTGAGCATGTCTTTATTGATATGCCTGGTATTCTGGGTAATCTGGGCTGTACTACCTGGAACCTTTCTAGGGAGTAAACCATGGTTGTTCAACAAGCTAAGTGGATATTTCACAACATTTCTTTATTAATATTTTTTTTTCCTGTTCCCCCAAGCTCAGAGGATGTAAGCTGTACCTGTTGTATAAAGTTCAGAATTCTAAATTTGAAAGTGTCAATAACTTTCCAGACATGACTCCTCAATGTGCCTCTTAGCCTTGTGTATATATATAGTATAAAATGTGGGCTCTGGAAGCAGACTGACTGACAGAGATTGATCTTTGTCATATTCAGGAGTTGCACAGTGTGAGAGGCACTATGTGGGGATACTTAAGTTCTACAAGACCTTCATTTGGGAAGCAGCTGCATGTAGCTGTGGTCAAAAGCTTGTTGGTGCTTTTATGGTGAAAAGCCAAGAACCCAGATGTGGACTCAGGGGTGATGGAAGCTGTCAAGTGGCTTGGCTGGTTCTGGGCACTCCGGATCAGTGGATGGGTAGCAGCAGGTAAAGATTGTGGCTTTAAAACTTTTGGAATTTGGAAGCAAAAGAGAGTGTGGGACGAGTTTGGAGAGACCAAGGAGAATGACTGACTTACAGGGAGCCTCAAAGTATTTCTGGAAAACGCCTACGGCTCAAAAGGGAAAGGGGGACACTGTTCAAGCTGTGCTCTGCAAGGATGGTGTAACTCGTAACTCAACTAAGTGTATTGTTGGGCAACGGAAGGAACACTTTGAGGAACTCCTAACCTCAGAGACATGTGTCGTACGCAGGAAGAAGGGTCAAGTGTATCTGGGTGTCAGATTTCATTGAGAAAGTTTTAGAAAGTTCTGCAGTGGCAAAGCCCCTGAAGTGGATGGATATTACATTTTGTGTGTGGGGGGAAGGGGTGGTGGCTGTTGGCTCACATGGACATCATTGAGGCAAGACTTTTGGTCCTTGTACTCCGATTGTGAGTTGTGTTCATAAATGCAACAGCTAGACTTGTCCAGTGAGGACGTTGCACTTTGACAGGGATGTGACTTGTCTCCACATCTGTTTCTGATTTTCATGGATAGAGTCGCAATGTATATTCTGGGACAGGAGGACTTCTTTGAAGGAGTTCAGGAGATGTCCTCTCTTCTACTTGCAGATGATACTGTCTTTCTGGCTTCCTCATATAGAGGCTCCAGCCTACACTTGAATAGTTTGCAGCTGAAGCAGTCCATATGAGGATAGGCACCTCCATGTTTTAGGCCATGGCTCTCTCCCTGAGGGAAAGTGAGATCGACTGTAGGTTCGATGCAGCATCTGCAGTTATGCTGTTGTGTACCAGACTGTTGTGGTGAAGAGAAGCTGAGTGATACAGATTTTACACCAGCTTTTATTCTCCCATAGAATCACTGATCACCTCCTGCTCCCTCACACACTTTTATCACTAATATTTTACCTTCACATCACTATAACTAATCATCTCTTCAGTTAATTTAAATGTCTGTGTTGTATGTTGTGCACTCGAGTGTTGACCCGAGGAGGATGGGTTCCCTGTTATGAGTCTTGGTTCCCTCCATGGTTTGTGGAAATAGGCCCCGGTTTCAGACCCAAGACCTTCTTGAAATAATTATTTATATGCTAATAATGGGGAGCTGATACAGACACAGGTTTGAGCCTATTGTGCCCACACATTACAGCCATAATAGAATATTATGCCAATCAAATAGTCAACAATCCAGGACCTCAGGGGGGCATCTACTTGCATCGCTCTCCACGTATCATCCAGAAGAGCAGACTGAATGGTGTTGAAATGACTGGAGAAGTCATAAACCATGACCATCACAGTGCTGGCTGGCTTGTCCAGGTGAGCGTAGACTCTGTTGAGCAGGTAGATGATGGCATCCTCAACTCCCCTGCGCAGCCAGTAGGTGAACTGGAGGGGGCCTGAGCTGATCCAGGACGAGCCTCTCCTTGGTCTTCATCACATGGGACGCCAGTGCCACTGGCCTGTAGTCCTTGACGTCAATGGGTCACCGGTCTCCGGGAACAGAAACAATGCAGGACATCTTCTACATCACAGGGACCCTCTGTAGAGTCAGGCTTATGTTGACAATATAAGTGCAGTACTCCACAAAGCTGTGTGGCACAGGCTTTAAGCACCCTGGGGTGGACACCATCAGGGCTTGCAACCTGGTTTGTGTGGAGCCTCTTCAGACTTCCCTGCATTGTAAGTCTCCTCAGACCATGTGGTCACAGGATGATAAGATCATTTCACATATGCAAAAGAACCCATGACTCAGCAGACTGATACCACAACACAGACCCATAAAGCCCAGCTGTGAATATGGATTTGTGCTCCTAAAAACATAGTCCCACTCTGTGGGAGGCAGCACTATCTAACACCATCTTTTTAGACTTTTTTTAGTGTTAGTTGAGCAATCTGCAGTGACTTCCTATCACCAGCAGCAGTACAAGCAGATAAGCAGCACCAGCAGAGTCACTTCTGGAGTTATCAGAGTTATTAGAACAGAATGGAGATAACGGAGGATGTTTATGAAAATTCAAATATTTTTGTAGAACAAAGATCAGGATCCAAATGCAGGGACCCTGTGTATGAAGACATGTACCAGATGACCAGAGGAAACCAACGGAACCTCAGTTCAGTAAATCCTCAGGACAAAGGTGAGGTTAAGGCCCTACTGCATTTTTATAATTGTGCTAAATCATTTTTGGAAATAAAAAATAAAATAAAATGAAACATTTTCTAGCATATATTCTAGAACATTGGTTCTCAAACTGTGGTAACTGTTCCACTGGTGGAATGTGAAGCAGCAAGAGGTGATATACCTCATTAATAAAATCTGTTTGTGTTAAAAAAATACAACATGGGCTATGAATAAATGGTAGTTCAGTCTGTGAGGGAAGGGCTGGGGCAGTTCAACCACTTCTCACTGAACATAAGAAAAGGCTAGAGACAGATGTGAGTGATTTGATGTTTATTACAAAAAGGGCAAAGTGGAAACAAGAAAAACAAATCGAGACACAAACAGTGAAATATTCCTGAGCCCAGAAGAACTACATCTACAGGAACATTTTTTTTTAAATGTGAGTTTGAATAACCTTTTAAATGTTTAATACATCACTAGATCTTAAGGTTCTTTTCCCATTCAAACACATCAGCAAAAACAGTTCTTTATGGAACCAGAAGAGGTTCTTCTATGGCATCGCTCACAGAACATTTTGTAGCACCTTTATTTTTAAGAGTGTAAATTAGAGAGAACCCTTAACTGAAGTAAATCAGCATGGCCGATCTTCACCAACTGTTTAACAGCACTGTGCCTCCTTCACCTACTGATACCAGTGCCGAGGGCCACTGTGACCTGCTCCAAGCGCCGCAAAGTTTTCACCTATAGTCTGTTAAAGCACATATTAAACTACACTATTTTCTCGTTTTTATTTCTCTCTCAGTCCTTTTTTCCCCAAAATTGTATGTGATCTCATGAATGTATAATTGCAGTTCAGGCCTGTAGTTATTAGTATTCTCATCATTCTTAGTAATTATTTTAGAACAACTTTGTGAAATGCAAATTACAAATATTCAAGCAAAACATTCATAGGATTCACAGGTGGCACTTGGTCTGAAAAGTTTGAGAAACACTGTTTTAGAACATTACACACATGACCTTCATCTTTTCAATTTAGAATATAAAGGTTAATTAATTCACTGGAATGTATCACATATTTACAGTGAATTTCTGTTCTAGAGTCTAGACTGAGCAGACTGTACAGACTGGCTGTGGTGGGTCTGGGGCTGCTGTGCGTTCTCCTGCTGATAGCCATCACAGTGCTGTGGATCAAGTTTACCAGCCTGGATTTACAGAGAGACCAGCTACAGAGCAGGTACACCAACCTGATGAGGGAGAGAGACCAGCTACAGACCAGTAACACCAACCTGATGATGGAGAGAGACCAGTTAAAGAGCAGTGTGTCCACAAACCTTGGTGAGGAAATACATCCTTAGATTTAAAATGTTTGACTCCTTAAATAACTGATTTCTGGATGTTTAGCTACATTCAAACATGTTTCAAACTAAAACTAAATCTTTTTTCTGAATGTTACCAGCAATTAAATCAAATCAGGTTAATTGTCACATCACATTAACACAGGTGTAAAGGTGAAACGCTTAGCTGTGCAGTCCCTTCCAGTATTAAATACACAAGAGTTACAAGATGAATATAAACAATACATAATTTACACCATACAGTAATCACTCACTAATTCGCGGTTCATCTTTCATGGATTCGCTAATTCTCAGGTTTTTTCAAGGGGGCTTATGGCCGCTATTTCATTATTGATATTGAGGGAAAATCTAGGAAAACCGTGAAAGATGAATAGCCAAAAGTATTTTTTATTATTATTTACATGTATTAGACTGGACCTGTAGGTGACAAAATATATTATTTACAAGTGTTTCTTACGTACAGTACATGTGTTGTTCATGTCCACATCCGAGTGAAATTTACTGACGCTAAATCACAGCTTAGGAATGACTCTATTAAAGAAACTGGTAGGATATCACATGTAGTTCCAGCTGAAAAACATTATAGAAGACTGTTTAACGCAAATGGTGGATTGTTAACAGCACAGGGAGGGGTTTAAAAGTCCAAATACTCATTAAATACATAAAAAATATATATCTTTCCTCTACTTCGCAGAAGTTCGTTTTCTCACAGGTGGGTCTTGGAACGCATCCCCTGCGAAAAACGAGGGGTCACTGTATCTGTATCACTGTACTGTTTGTAGATGAGTACACATTATACTTCAACTAAGACTGAATTACACATGCAGTGTTAAGAACTTGAGCAGTGAGAACAAGTTTTGGTGGTGTCAGTGTTTCAGTTCCTGTAACGTAAGGTAAAGTGCTGTGTACAGAGCTGTTTTTGTTCATGTGGTTGTTGCCAGTGACGGACAGTGAACTTTTACACTTTGCTAAAGGCTTGTCAGCAGCCAGTGTTGGCTAATACATGCCCTACAATGTAAATGGTAACATTTTCTGTTAGATTACTCAGAGAACAGTGTTCTGAATGCTTTGGAATTCATCAGTATTTTCTAACACTTTAAAACAGTGTGAATGTGGTGATCACACCCTGATTATTTAAGAAGAATATTCTGTTGTGTTCTTCCACTGTAGCTTCTTTCTGAATGTAGCAGTTTTCTTGAATGTAAACATTTTCTATAAAGCAGTAAAGACTGAGAGTATGTAAACACAGAAGATGCACAGAAGATTTGTCTGGTTTAAAAAAAACAAATCCACAGATGTTGGAAATGAAAATATTACCACACCATTTACAGAAAAGTTGGGACTCTGAGCTAAATGTAAATATAAAGAGAATGCATGGAGGTGTGAATCATTTAAACCATATATTTAATTAATATTGCTACAATAAAGAGGTTAATTGGTCAAATATAAGTGACATTCCTGGGTTTAAAAGAGCGTCTGAGTCTTTCAGAAATAAAGCTGTGGAGGGCTTCACTGTGCTGTGAAAGACTGTGGACAAACAAGTGAAATTATTCTACAATAACGTTTCTCAACTTTAAATAGTAACTGTCTTGGGGAACTCCTCATCTACAGAAGATAATATCATCAAAACCTTCAGAGAATCTCTCTGTGTAGCTGGTATTTTACAGAAGGGCACACAGTTCAGGACACAACACACAGCCACACCACACACTGGAAGATTCAGTGTTTCAGGGGTTGTGTATTTTACTCCTGAACACAAGGCATTATTATTGTACATACACACACACACGCACACACACACACACACACACAAAAGACCCCAAAAAGGAACCATACACATTACTCTAATGTCTTACACTTACTACCTCACAAATTGCCAAAAAACACACGGTGGATTGGAGACTCAAAAGTGTCAATAGGTGTGAGTGCGTGTCTCCTTGTGAAGGACTGGCGCCCACTCCAGGGTGTGTTCAACGTTGTGCCCAGTAATTCTGGGTAGGCTCCGGACCCACCGCCGCCCTGAACTGGATAAGGGTTACAGACAATGAATTAATGTTATTATAGCGACATATGCAAGGGCCAAGGCCCAAAATCAGTATCTGGCTGTGGTCTTTGGGCCCTCAGACGGCACTGAATTAAACACAGACAGGTTTCTGTAGTGGAATCACTGTATGAGTTCAGAAATACTTCAGAAAACACAATTGTTGCATCCACAAACACAAATTCAAATTAAAAAGTAAAACTAAAAGAAAATGCAATTAATAAACAGATATAAACAGGATCCAGAAACACCTTCTTCTCTGGGCCTGAGCTAATTTAACACTGTAACAGGGCCCTGAGCTCATTTAACACTGTAACAGAGCCCTGAGCTCATTTAACACTGTAGCATAGCCCTGAGCTGTGGAGCAGCTGAAATCCTGTAACAAGCAAGAATCAGAAAAATTCACTTTCAAAATTACAGCCACTGGTCTCCTTAGTTCCCAAACGCTCACAGAGTGGAAACTGTTACTGGCAGTGATTCAGAATGAGAAAATATTTTTCTAAACACAAACGTTCTCAGTTTGAATATTTCAAATGTTGTCTTTGTACTGTTTTAAATTTAATGTAGGTTTATATTATTTCAACATCATTGCATTTTGTGTTTAATCACATTTTTCAGAATGTCCCATTTTTGGAACTCTCTAGAATTCCTGCACATACTTTCCTCCTAAAATGACCTGCTGCTGATTTTTTGTCATATCATGACACATCTTTCTACACACAACCTCACTCTATATTTCTCATTACTGTGCACTGGTTAATGGTCAGAACCACACAGTCTGTCCTGTGTGTATTTGTCTGTGCTCATGATCTGTGTTGCATCATGGTCCTGGAGGAACATCATTGTTCACAGCTGAAATGATAATAAAGCACCTTGAACTTGATATGTGTGTGTGTGTGTGTGTGTTTCTGTGTGTGTCTTCACAGAAAGGCAGGGCTGGGTGTTTTTTGTCACCTCTGCATACTACATCTCTACTGACTCAAAGACCTGGAGTGAGAGCAGAGTCGACTGTAAAATCCAAGGAGGAGATCTGGTCATCATAAACAGCAAAGAAGAACAGGTGTGTGTGTGTGTGTGTGTGTGCGCATTTGTAAGTGAGAGAGAGAGAGAGAGGGAGAGAGACTGTTCTTTAAGCATTTTCACACTGACAGGAATACCTCGCAAGAAAGGTGGGCAGTAAAAATACTTGGATTGGTCTGACCGACAGTGAGAGGGAGAACCAGTGGAAGTGGGTGGACGGCTCAGCACTAACCACTGCGTAAGTAAATTTAACCAACTGCATTAGCTCCATTTATCCAGTCATACACAGATTTAAGCAAAAAATAAAAATTAAATAAAACCAACAAAGAACAGACCTCATTCACTGAAAACACCTAAATGTTTTGAATTGTTATGTAAATTTACCCAGTTACAGATTGTTGAAGGGCTTGCTGTTGTCAGACGGGAACAGAATGGAGACGCTTGTAGACTCGAGTACAATAAAATGGGTTTAATGAGATTATAGCAACAAACACCATCAAACTGTTCAAGGTCAAAATCCAAAAGAACAGAGCAAAGACAGGTGAAAGATCAAACAACAGAAAGAAATACAGTGTCCTACACAAGACAAGAGGAACAGTCCACAAACGGACAGAGGTCAAAACCTAAAATGTTGATCTGCTGAGGTGGTGTATAAATGATACTCTGCCATAAAACATTAGTCTTTCTCTATCTGTGTGATTGGGGAGTGTTACTCCACGTGACTCTGTTTACTCTGTGAAGAGGCTGAAAGAATAAACCTGGCATTACAACAACACACACTCACCACACGTCTGCTACTGTGTTATTGTCTCGAGCGGACGAACTAAAGTGAGATATAGAAATGTTCCCCTCAAATCAGCAGATTCCAACTTCTACAAGGTGCCATGGTGTAGTTGGAGTGTGAAGGCTGGTGTTCCTCCTCCCTCCTGTGTAGCGTTTTATTAATCCTCCAACTTCCATTACATTCTACCTGCCGTTTCATGGAACAAGATGTTTAGTTCAGGTCAGTTTTACGTTTACAGTTGTTATCAAAGCTGGGTTCATCACAAAGTCATAGCCCTGATGGAGTGGTCAGAGAAATTCTCCTTCAGCAAAGCTGGCTCTACCCAGGCCTTCCCTCCTTCATCCCTCCTTCATCCTCACACTCTGTTCCAGGTCATCCAACGCCTCCCTCCTCCTCCTCCCTCAAATCTCTCCTCTTCATTCCTCTGTCTGTTGGCTCCAGCAATCTCTGACTTCTATAATGAACATTTAAAACATGTCACACAGCTCAAATAAGGACAGAGCAGACACTTGATAAATGTTTAGAGCAGGTCCCATATCGATCACATGAAACGATGAAGGTGTGGACTCCAGGTTTAGAGAGAAGCTGATGTAAAGAGGTGAGGGTTAAACACTGATGAGACACTAATTCATGTTCTGTGTGTTTCAGATACTGGGGTCAGGGACAACCAGACAACTGGAAAGAAGAAGAAGACTGTGTTCACATGACTTATCAGGAAAACAAAAGTTGGAATGACTTGTCTTGTTCTTCCAAACTTCAGTGGATCTGTGAAAGAAGAGTGTTTCACTGATAAAATAAAATGTTTTTCAAAGCAGTTCTATACAGCACCAAAATAAGTATCCTCTATTGTTACAATGTCCAGAAGAAACATGTGTGTCCCCACAGAGAACCCTTTTCAAAGATGTGCAATATTAAACCAGTCAGTCACATATTGATCTGATGAACATTTTCAGGAGGTAAATGTTTGTAGAAAGTGCTCATGGTTCTAAACAGAACCTAAGTCTTTACTAAAAAACCCTCAAAGAGCCCCCTTTATTAAGAGTATAGTGTAGAGTTTAGATCTCAGTGTAGTGTGTGGAACAATGTACTGTATTTTCATGTATCAGAGCGTCATAGTGGAGCAGCAGGTAGTATCTCTGTCACAGCTCCAGGGTCCTGGAAGTTCTGAAGTTTTGGTTCTGAAGTGTAAATTGTCTGTAAGTGTTTATTCACTGTTTGAATTCCCACAGAAACTCATGTGTAACTCGAGCTGTTTAGTTTTGTAGCACTTTTGCTCTGTATTTACTTTCATGCAGTTAGCATTCTCCTGAATTTAGAGTCAGTTCCACCTTAAGTAATGTAACTGTAACAGCAAAAAATAAGTCAGTGTTACCTCCCTATGGAGCAGGTATAGAGCAACATCCTCATCTCGGTTCATAACTTTCATTGTTTGTAGGGCTCTCTCAGCCATTTCTCCTCTGTGAGCAGAGATAGAGATAGAGAAAGAGAGAGAGAGAGAGAGAGAGAGCTTCATGGCAATTTTTAGTCTTCCCCTTAGCCCCAGCCAAAACATTAGGAACAGCCTTTTTCTAACTCTTTCTGCCACTGAGACATACTCCTCCATAGGGTTCAGTCAGATGTGCTCACAAAGTCTACACTGTAAACATTTTTACACCGTTCTGTGTCTAACACAGTCCCCAGCCTCAAGAAAATCAGTGCAAAATACATGCATCCCTTATCCCAAAACTCCTGTTCACAGCTTCCCCCAGCGTCTTCTGCCCTCCTAAAGCAACTCTTTTTCTGGCGACTGACCTGAGCCAAACTGTTATGGTTTTCTAAAGTCCTCAGAAATTCTAACTCACCTGCAGAGGACTAAGATGTGGTCAGGGATTCTCACTGTGTTTGTGATGGTCAGCTGGTGATGCTCTGAAAACTTGGCTGTATTAGGATTAATAAACATTTCACTGTAAATGTTTTTACTCAAGTCTTTACTTTAACATCTTTCAGAACAATCAGATGATTTTGTAAACATTATTGATGAACATTTATTGATGAATATTATTGCAGAATCCTGCTTTTAGTCTATAAATGTCTATGGCTCTGGCCCATTTTGTCTAATTTAAGCCCACATTTACTCCATGGTTTTTACTTTTTACTATGTTTTATTTTTTTATTTCTTCTTGAGTCTGTCTGTTTATTCCATGTGTTTCCAAATCATTAGTAGTTTCAGTTTGTATTCTGTTTGTCTCTTCAGTCTGTTCTTGATGCTTCTATCGATGCTTGATGCTTATATTCTGTTTGTTTGTCTTAGTTCTGTTTGTTTAGTCAATTGTCTGTTTACACTTTCTAGTTCGTCTCAGTAATAAATTTGCTGTTATCACGTTTGTGTCTGATTCCGTCATTCCACCCAATCATGACAGTAGAATTTTATTGATTTCTAACTGAGATCAAACCTCTCTTTCTGAAACATTTATGCATATTCTAATGTAATATTTCTATTCTCTGAAAATACACACTAACAGTAACTAAAATACAGATTGTCATTTCCTTTTACTTTGTAAGCATCATTTAACCCGGGGAGACTGGACACTGGTATAACACTGAAGATCTGAGTCCAGTGAGGTTTATCATTGCAGTTTCTCACTGCACAGAGAAGAGAGGATCTAAAGTGAATTTGACTTTGTTCAAGTGGAGACCCTCAACAGCTCCATTAAGACCTAAAGGTGTCTTTTCTAGACACTGATCTGTACAAGACTTTGGTTCAGAAACATGGACTCTGCTCAAGGTCGACTGAGGAGGGATTCAGCTGTGACAACTGAAGTGATTCATTAACTCATATCAGCACCTCTACTTTTCTCATTATTAATGCTTCAGCAGGGGAATGTTACTTTGAACCATGACATTCAGTTTCATGGTTATGCCAATGACACCCCTGCCCCCACTGCAGACAGATCTGTGCTCTCTTCACCGTCTGAATGAAATTAAGTGTTGTGTAGTAAATAATTTTCTTCATCTCAATGAAAACAAAGCAGAACTTATTCATTCTGGCTCTCCCAAACATGAGTAAAGTTGATTGACTTTCGCACGATCTAAAACCTCAGGGATAGGACCTGGAGGTGATATGTGTGTGTGTGTGTGTGGACTGAATGTTGAATGATGTTCTGTGTGGTGTTGACTGCAAAGTGTCATTAGGTGAACACACACACACACACTAATGAATCAGGGGCTGGGAATATACACCCAGAGTGACGTGCAGCCATTGGGGATCAGTTGTGGATTGAGGAGGACAGCACTGTTCCTTCACTCCCAATCACTCCCAATTTTCCTGCTGCTTGTAAGAATCAAACCAATGACCTTTCAGCGCTCAGCCCTCATCTCTAAACATTAGGCCACACTTAACCTAAATAAAAATGAAAAAAATCACAGGCTCTGTACAGAGAGAATAAGGGTAACAAGGGTAATAAGAGAATGAGGGTAACTCTCATAGTGCTTTTCCACCAAAGTGGGATGGGCTCTATTCCAGTTCACAAACCTAATTTTGAACCGTTTGATGCATTTCCACCAACAAAAGTAGGTTCCAGAACCCAAAAAGGATAGTTGGTTATTCAGTACGAAACATCTCCAGGCGTGGCTAGTTACAGGAGCAAGGAGCAATGGAGGAACCCATGAGGTGAGCACAGTGTAGTCTTCTACGTGTTCTTATCGCCAAAAGATTATCCATGTTTGCATTTTGGAGAAAAACAAACATCTGTAACAACAGCACAAACACTCATAAGTCATCTATGCTTGTTTACTACAACTGCAGCGCCCCCTGTTGATCACATGTTCTGTGATGTATCTGTGATATTCTTTTAAGGCCGACAGGAACCAGTTCAACAGCCAGAGTTCTATAGCAGTGATATTGGAGTGATGTTTACCTTAGCCAATCTGAACCCATCACCCTGTTTGTGTGTATGCATCCTGGCAGTAGTGTGTGTATGACTGGGTGTATAGCACTGAGCTCTATATTTAGTCTATGTTCAACAACTAACAGACTGTAGGGTGCAAGGAACTGTGCTGAAATCAGCTGGCACAGGAAAATGAAACAGTAGCCTTGTCACGCCCTCATCCTGTCGTGTATGTCCATGTCTCCGCACATGTCCCGCCTTTGTTCCTCCTCCTCGTCCCTGTCTCATTTGTAATCCTGCCCCCTCGTTATCAGTCTCAGGTGTCCCTCGTCTACGTAGTGTATTTAAGTCCTCTTGTGTCACTTCCTAGTTGTCGGTAATTTGTATTGTTTCATTTCCCATGTCATGTTGTTTAGGTCTCCCAAACATCAGTAAAGTTGATGGTCTTTTGCACGATGTAAAACCTCAGGTATAGGACCCGGTGAACCCGGCCGCTTCTATCCCTGTGATGGCGGCCAAGCCGGCCGCTTCTATCCCTGTGATGGCGGCCAAGCCGGCCGCTCCTGTCCCTGTGAAGGCGACGATCCCGGCCTCTCCTGTACCTGTGAAGGTGGCGAACCCCGCCGCTTCTGTTCCCATGATGGTGGCAAACCCTGCCACTTCTGTTCCTATTCGTGAGAAGGTGGCCACCTAGGCCGCTCCTGTTCCTGCGAGGGTGGCTTCCTCAGCCGCACCTGTTCCTGCTATGGCTGCTTCCTGTGACTGTGCCCGCAAAGGCGGCCAAGCCTGACGCTCCTGTTCCCGTGAAGGTGGCGAGCCACACCGCTCTGGTTCCTGTGATGGCGGCTAGCCCGGCCGCTTCTGCACCCGTGACTGTGGCCCGGCTGCTTCTGCACCCGTGACTGTGGCCTGGGCCACTCCAGTTCGTGTCCGTAGGTCGACCCCAAGGACTTCAGGGCCGATCCCTAAAGCTGTGCCCAGGCTGGCTTCTCGGACAGCCTCACAGACTTTTGCCAGTCTTGGGCACCCTCCAGTTGTTTTTGTTCCTCTGTCGGTCCCTGACTTGGTCCCTGTCTCTGTCCTTGTCCCTGCCTTTGTCTCTGTCCCTGTCCCTGTCCCTGTCACTGTGTTCGTGTCAGTACCTGTGAATGTCCTGGTCCCTGTTCCCATTCCCAGTCCAGTCCTCGTTCCTGTCCAGTATCTTGTCTCCTGTCTTTTCTTCTGTCCTGTCCCATGTCCAGTCCCCTGTACAGTCCCAGTACCTAGCCTCAGTCTTGTCAACAGTCTTGTCTCCCTTTTCTACACCTGTTCTGTCTCCAGCCTCTTCTCCCGTCCAGTTCCCTGTTCAGTCCCCAGTCTCTAATCATGTCCAGTACCCTGTCCTGTCACCTGCCCCCGTCCAGTCTTCTGTCTCTAATCCTGTTCTGTCCCCAGTCTTGTCTCCGTTTTCTACACATGTTCCGTCTCAGTCACCGTCTAATATCTAGCACTCTATCTTGTGCTCTGTCCAGTCATGTGTACCTGCTCCTGTCTTGTCCCGAGTCCTGTCTCCTGTTTCTAGTCCTGTCTAGTGTCCGTGTCAGTCTAGTCTCTTGTCCACTGTTCAATCCCCAATTCATTCTCGTGTTCAGTCCCCTGTCTGGTGGAAATGAGAAAAACAAACCAAGACCATCCCAGTGAAATATTTCTAAGCCCAGAAGGACTACATGTAGAGGCACACTTTTAAAAATAAATGTTCTATAATGTTCTTTGTGCCATGCCATAGAAGAATCATGTTTGGTTCCATAAATATCCTTGTTTGTTTAAATGTGTGTGTGAATAACCTTTTTAAAGGTTTAAAAGATCAAACGTTGATCATTCGATCTTAAGACTCTGTATCACTTTGAATTACAGCCCGCTAATGACTGGGTAAGTACAGAGATAACCTGTTACTTGTTAAGTAAGTTGTAAGTAAAGTACTGTAAAGCACTCAGTAAGTAAAGCTAGAAATATGGGGTTATTACTGGGTATCTTACAAATATTTTACAAATAATGCATGTAACTAATAATAATAATAATAATGCATTTTATTTTTTGGCGCCTTTCAAGACTCTCAAGGTCACTGTACATAAGAAAAACAAAGCAAAACAACAGGTATAAACAAAGCTAATTAAAGCAGGCTAATTAAAGAGATACATAAAATAAAAAATCAAAGGACTAGGCTAAAGACTGTATGCTGTCTGGAACAGGTGGGTCTTGAGGCGGGATTTAAAAATGTCCAGGGAGTCAATATTACGAATGTCCGGTGGGAGGGAATTCCAAAGACGGAGGGCGGTGCGGCTAAAAGCTCTAGACCCCATGGTGGTCAGACGGGCTGGAGGGACAGTGAGACTGATGGATGAGGAGGATCTAAGAGTCCGGCAGGGTCTGTATATGTGGAGGAGCTCTGTGAGGTATGGTGGGGCAAGGTGATGGATGGCCTTAAAAGCAAGCAATATGAGTTTTAAGTCAATGCGAGATTTAACAGGAAGCCAGTGGAGCTTTGTGATAATTGGATGGAGTTCTAGAGATAATACAGGCTGCAGCATTCTGAACCAGTTGCAACTTATGAAGGGACTTGAAGGGGAGACCAAATAAAAGAGAATTGCAATAGTCCAGACGGGATGTGACCAGGGAGTGGACCAGGATGGCAGTGTTGTCAGGAGTGAGGGAAGGACGGAGGCGGTTGATATGATGAAGATGGAAGTATGCAGAGCGAGTGATGTTATTTATATGGGTTTGGAAAGACAGAGTACTATCAAGGACGATACCCAGACTCCTTACCTGAGGGGAGGGGGAAACAAAAGTATTGTCAATGGGGATGGAGAAACTGTTTACTTTTGCAAGAGTGGATTTTGAACCGATGAGGAGAGCCTGTTTTATCACTGTTGAGTTTGAGAAAATTGGAGGAGAACCAAGACTTGATTTCCCCTAAGCAATTGCATAGGGAGGTGGGAGGGAGAGAAGAAGTGGGTTTGCTAGAAAGGTAGAGCTGGGTGTCATCAGCATAGCAATGAAACTGGATGTTGTGTTTACGGAAGATATGACCAAGGTGGAGAAGATGGATTATGAAGAGAATGGGACCAAGGACAGAGCCTTGAGGAACACTGGAAGTGAGAGGAGATGGCTGGGATGTGAATGTCTTTAACTGAATAAACTGAGTGCGGTCAGAAAGATATGAGGTGAACCAGTCCAGTGGTGTGTTGGAAAAAACCGATGGCTGATGGTCTATGGAGGAGGATAGAATGGGAGATGGTGTCAAATGCTGCACTCAGGTCAAGAAGAATGAGTATAGATAAAACACCAGAGTCTGCGTTCTGAAGTCATTGTAATTCTAAGCACAATTATAGATTATAAAATTGAGTTAAAGCTATGACAGTTTATGCAAGTGTTTATGCATTTTATGCATTTTATATAAATAATGCAGCTACTATTTTGAATTCACTGTGTTTCTGAATGTAATTATAGATCCCTTAACATTATTTACAATGCACCTACAGAGAAGGACATGGTCAGATGGTTTCATTACAGGCTCTAGCACAGTTTCATAGCGCTTTGTACTCATTAGGTTCAGGACATGTGATTTACCCCAAAAATCATCATCACATACTTCAGAGATGTTTTACACTGCTTTGTCTGTATGTATTGGGGCATTATATGTACATAGCTGAACAATAATGAATGGGTGTTTCTCCTCTACTCACATGGGTACAGCACAGAATATGCATCAGTTTTCTTCCACTTTTCCTTCCAGAGTGTCTTCCACACTTTCCTGCTTCCTCAGCTCAGCAGATTTATTTTGGGTCATCGTCTTCACACAAGAAGTCCTTGTCATCTATCATTCCTTTTATATATTTAAGAGTAGGTCTCTAGACTTACCCTTAAGTGTTATGTTAGTACAGCTTAGTACTTTGTACTTTCCTGTATCTTACCCTTAAATACACTGTAATGCAGGAAGTGTGTGCTGTAAATTAAAAGTGTAGCTTAGTCCCTGGTACTTTCCTGTAACTTACTCTTAAGTACCCAGCAATATAGGAAGGATGTAATCTAAAGTGTAGCCTTATACCCCGTACTCTCCTGTAAGTAAATATTTTTTTATATATTACCCCTAAATATTTTGGAATTTTCAACCAGTGAAATCTAAACATGATAGTTTTCAAACAGAACAATTTGTCATTAAAGACTCTGCATCCAGTCCACCAGAACACAAACACAATTTATGTACACAAACTCCAAAGATTCATATGCTTCTTTTCTTTAATTAGTCCACCTTAAAAACACACAAAACAAATACATACAAACTCAAAAGCTATTATATAAAACACACATACAAACTCTTAAAAAATAGTTTTCCCTTGTTCATTTACTGCTTCAGTCTGTGGGATGGATCGAATGGAGCATAAAAAAGTCATTGTTGACATTATACCAAGGCTCATAGATAGATATTAGAATAGAAACATGGGACATTGGCTTATCAGAATAAAATATGCCCTGTTCACATTTTATAAGAACATTTTGTGAGAAATAGTACAGGTTTACACTTAAGAATTGTGGCAGAACTATAGCCTATTTCATGTTAGTGGTGTTAGATATACATGACACATACTATAGCAAGCCACTAAAAGAGCTCAAATCACAAGGAAAAAATTAGGCCTTGCAAAACAGGCCTAGCATTACCTGCAGCCTGCCCTAAACAATTGCCTGTAGTGTCCGGGTCATTAGGGGTCCAACTACTGCAAGTGCTGGAACCCTATTGTTTTTGGTCTGTTTCCTCTTCTTCTTCTTCTTCTTTTTTTTCTCTGATGAAACTCGATGGGCATCCCAAACCATAGGTCCTACAGACATGCTATTTGGTCAACTGGTAGTAAACCCTCCTGCTACTCAGGAGCAAAGAATCAGCCTGATCAGCCTGACGGTGGCACTACAGTGACGTGGAACACGTCGCTGCCTGCATCTCCAAATCCATGCCAAATCCAACCCTCACCTGTCTGCAGACCAGAAATTCTACTACTACCACTCCCTCTTAAAATCCAGCTCTCCTGAGACACCAGAAAACCACATTTAATAGCACTTCAACATCCATCCTAAAGTGTGGCTCCTGTATCAGGAAATGTCATATGCTAACCTCTTGCTCTGCAAAGATTGCTTGCTTTCACCCCGGTCTTCAAATGGTCAGGACTCCCATTCATCACTGCTGGACTGGGAATAGTCCACAATCAAACACATCCAGCAGACAGTGTCCTGTGTCCACTGATGACTTGAGTACAAGCAGCTCCACATCATATCTGCTGTTTGGGGGTCCTGAACATTAGGGTGAGAAACCAGGGTGCAACTCCAGTGCTCTATGCGGTCTCTGTTATCCGCTACTCCTCCATCTCACATCTTCAAAGAGATGCCAGAACAGCAAAGACCACCTTACAAACACTACACAAACGTCACCAAAAATCTCCTTCTATCTCAGGACAGCTCATATGCTAGTGCATTGTTCTTCTTCATTGTTCAAGCGAATACCAGCTTGGACCCCGGGAATTGCCACTTGCGGCTATATTTTTATTTACTTTGAGTATTTCCATCTTTACCCAGTTATTGTCAAATATATCAAAGTTGTAGCATGTTAACTAGAGAGTTTAATTAATGAGGTACATTTATTTAGCCTAGCATTAGGTGTGAAAAGGTGTTTGCCCCCTTCATGATTTCTTATTTTTTTGCATGTTTGTCACTCTTAAATGTTTCAGATCATCAAATTTAAATATTAGTAAAAGACAACACAAGTAAACACAAAATGCAGTTTTTAAATGAAGCTTTTTATTATTAAAGGAGAAAAAGCGTTTGCCCCCACCCACCCCAAGTTAAAACATAACTTAACTGTAGTTTATCACCTAAGTTCAGTTTCTCTAGCCAGACTTAATTATCAGGAATCACGGGGTGTGGACTGACTGAGGCGGACGCACTTGCTAAAACACGGAGAGTTCAATATAACGAAAGATATAACAAAACAAAGACAGGCAACAGTAGAAATAACACAACACGAAATGAAACGAAACTAACACAGAGACAGACTAGACTGGGGAACGAAACGGTGAAAGGAAACGAAACAACTGGATTTGAAACAACCAAGGTGAAATGTCCAACAAACAGGAGAGACACTAGGGAACTTAAATACAAGACACAGATGAGATACACCTGGACAGATAACGAGGGGGGCAGGGTAACAAATGACACAGACGAGGAGGAGGAACAAAGGCAGGACTAGAATAACAACAAACATAGCCATGTGCTAAAAGAGCACATGGCCGGAAAAACAGACTTGACAAGACGAGGGCGTGACACTTAAATAGGACCTGCCTGACAAAGCCAAGTGGACCAAAAGATCCTCAAAAGCTTGACATCATGCCAAGATCCAAAGAAATTCAAGAACAAATGAGAAAGAATGTAATTGACAGATATCAGTCTGGAAAAGGTTATGAAGCCATTTCTAACGTTTTGGGACTGCAGTGAACCACAGTGAGAGGCATTATCCACAAAGAGAGAAAACGTGGAACAGTGGTGAACCTTTCCAGGAGTGGATGGCCTACCACAATTAACCAAAGAGAGCAGTGACAACTCAAAGAGGTCACAACAGATCCCACAACAACATCCAAAGAACTGCATGTCTCAGTTAAGGTCAGGATTCGTGACTCCACCGTAAGAAAGAGACTGGGCAGAACTGGCCTGCAGGGCAGAGTGCCACGACGAAAACCACTGCTGAGCAAAAATAACATCAAGGCTCCTCTCAATTTTGCCAGAAAATATCTTGATGATCCCCAAGACTTTTGGGAAAATACTCTGTGGATGAGACAAACGTTGACATTTTTGGAAGGTGTGTGTCCCATTACATCTGGTGTAAAAGATACACTGCATTTCAGAAAAGAACATCATACCTACAGTAAAATATGGTTGTGGTTGTGTTATGGTTTGGGACTGTTTTGCTGCTTCAGGACCTGGAAGACTTGCTGTGATGAATGGAACCATGAATTCCGCTGTCTACCAGAAAATCCTGAAGGGGAACATCCGGCCATCTGTTCATGACCTCAAACTGAAACGAACTTGGGTTCTGCAGCAGGACAATGATCCAAACCACACCAGCAAGTCCACCTCTGAATGGCTGAAGAAAAACAAAGTGAAGACTTTGGAGTGGCCTAGTCACAGTCCTGACCTGAGTCCTATTGTGATGCTGTGGCATGACCTTAAAAAGGTGGTTCATGCTCAAAAACCCTCGAATGAGGCTGAATTACAACAATTCTTCAATGATGAGTGGGCCAAAGTTCCTCTACAGTGCTGTGAAAGACTCACTGCAAGTTACAGCAAACGCTTTATTGCAGTTGTTGCTGCTAAGAGTGGTCCCACTAGTTATTAGATTTAGGGGCAAACACTTTTTCACACGGAAAAACCTTCATTTAAAAACAGCATTTTGTCTTTACTTGTGTTGTCTTTGACTAATATTTTAATCTGTTTGATGATCTGAAACATTTAAAAGTGACAAAAATGCAAAAAAAATAAATCATGAAGGGGCAACACTTATCAAACCCTTCATTGCTCTTTACTTATTTTATCTCACACCTTACTTAACAGGTACTTTAAGTTATTTGTAAAATTTTGTAAGATACCAGTGATAACTGCATACATATCCTTTACTTACTCTGTACCTATTTTTTATTCTGTACATACCCTGTAATTTGCAGGCCTTAATTTAAAGTGGAAGAAAACTGATGCATATTCTGTGCTGTACCCATGTCAGTAGAGGAAAAACACCCATTCATTATTATTCAGCTATGTATATATAATGCCTCAATACATACAGACAAAGCAGTGTAAAACATCTCTGAAGTATGTGATGATGATCATTACTAACTGATTACCTAGAAAATACCTGTTACTAACTGATTACCTAGAAAATACCTGTCGATCTACTTTAGAAAAGGTAGCACCACTTAAACATAAAAGTATAAGACAGAAAAAGCTCGCACCATGGTATAACGATAAGACCCGTACTTTAAAACAAACATTACGAAAACTAGAGCGGAAATGGCGATCAACCAAGCTTGAAGTGTTCCATTCTGCCTGGAAGGACAGCCTTATAGAGTATAGAAATGCCCTCACTAAAGCTCGCTCAGCATATCTGGCCTCGCTGATCTCCCATAATAAAAATAATCCGAGAGCACTGTTTAGTGTGTTTTCTAGAATTAGTTAATTGCATAAACTGTCATACGTTTAACTCAATTTTATAATCTATAATTGTGCTTAGAATTACAATGGATTCAGAATGCGTTACTTTGTAAAATGTACTTATTTGTAAAATGTTACAAATACCCAGTAATAACCCCATATTTCTAGTATCATACCCTTTACTTACTCAGTACTTAATTTATCTTACGGCTTACTTAACAGGTACTTTCTCTGTACTTACCCAGTTATTAGTGGACTGTAATTTAAAGTGTTACCGAATATTTTTTACCCATTTAGACACATCAGCAAAAATTCTTCTTTATGGAAAAAACATGTGGCATAGCTCACAGAACATTTTGTAGCACCTTTATTTTAAGAGTGTAAAATTAGAGAGAACCCTTAACTGAAGTAAATCAGGATGGCTGATCTTCACCAACTGTTTAACAGCACTGTGCTTCCTTCACCTACTGATACCAGCGCTGAGGGCCACTGTGACCTGCTCCAAGCGCCGCACTGTTTTCACCTATAGTCTGTTAGCACATATTAAACTGCCCTCTCTTCTTGTTTTTATTTCTCTCTCAATGCTTATTTCCCCAAAATTGTATGTGATTGTAGTGTCGCAGTCACACAGCTCCAGGGACCTGGAGGTTGTGGGTTCGATTCCTGCTCCGAGTGACTGTCTGTGAGGAGTTTGTGTGATCTCCCCGTGTCCACGTGGGTTTCCTCCAGGTGCTCCGGTTTCCTCCCACAGTCCAAAAACACACGTTGGTAGGTGGCGACTACCATTGGCGACTCAAAATTGTCCGTAGGTGTGAGTGAATGTGTGTGTTGCTCTCTGAAGGACTGGCGCCCCCTCCAGGGTGTATTCCTGCCTTGCACCCAATGATTCCACGTAGGCTCTGGACCCACCGCGACCCTGAACTGGATAAGGGTTACAGATAATGAATTAATGAAATATTCGAGCAAGACATTCACAGGAGGTACTTGGTCTGAACAGTTTGAGAACCACAGATTTAGAAGATTACACACAACCTTCATCTTTTCAACTTAGAATATAAAGGTTAATTAATTCACTGAAACCTATCACATATTTACAGTGAATTTCTGTTCTAGAGTGTAGATGGAGCAGACTGTACAGACTGGCTGTGGTGGGTCTGGGACTGCTGTGCGTTCTCCTGCTGATAGCCATCACAGTGCTGTGGATCAAGTTTAACAGCCTGAATTTACAGAGAGACCAACTACAGAGCAGTAACACCAGCCTGATGATGGAGAGAGACCAGCTACAGACCAATTACACCAACCTGATGATGGAGAGAGACCAGTTAAAGAGCAGTGTGTTAACAAACCTTGGTGAGGAAATACATCCTTAGATTTAAAATGTTTGACTCCTTAAATAACTGATTTCTGGATGTGGAGCTACATTTAAACGCATTTCAAACTAAAACTAAATCTTTTTTCTGAATGTTACCAGCAATTAAATCAAATCAGGTTAATTGTCACATCACATTAACACAGGTGTAAAAGGTGAAACGCTTAGCTGTGCAGTTCCTTCCAGAATTAAATACACAAGAGTTACAAGTTAAATATAAACACAAAATTTACACTATACATAAAATAGTCATTATTGCACTGATATAACTGTGTATTAATGTAAACTATGAAATGTGTAGATGTGTGCTGTAATTACTGGCATCAGATAAGACTGAATTACACATGCAGTTTTAAGAAGGTGAGAGGCCAGAACAAGTTTTGGTGGTGTCAGTGTTTCAGTTCCTGTAACGTAAGGTAAAGTGCTGTGTACAGAGCTGTTTTTTCATGTGGTTGGTTGTGACGGAGTGAAGTTTTACACTTTGCTAAAGGCTTGTCAGCAGACAGTGTTGGCTAATACTTGCCCTACAATATAAATGGTAACATTCTGTTAGATTTTTCAGAGAACAGTGTTCTGAATGCTTTGGAATTCATCAGTATTTTCTAACACTTTAAAACAGTGTGAATGTGGTGATCACACCCTGATTATTTAAGAAGAATATTCTGTTGTGTTCTTCAACTGTAGCTTCTTTCTGAATGTAGTAGTTTTCCTGAATGTAAACATTTTCTATAAAACAGTAAAGACTGAGAGTATGTAATCACAGAAGATGTACAAAGATTTGTCTGGTTTAAAAAAAAATGAATCCACAGATGTTGGAAATGAAAATATTACCACACCATTTACAGAAAAGTTGGGACTCTGAGCAAAATGTAAATATAAACAGAATGTGTGGAGGTGTGAATCATTTAAACCATATATTTAATTAAACTAAAACTGGTAGTTTGATAATGTTACAATAAAGAGGTTAATTGGTCAAATATAAGTGACATCCCTGGGTTGAGCGTCTGAGAGAGGCTGAGTCTTCCAGAAATAAAGCTATGGAGGGCTGCACTGTGCTGTGAAAGACTGTGGACAAACAAGTGAAATTATTCTACAATAACATTTCTCAACTTTAAATAGTAACTGTCTTGGGGAACTCCTCATCTACAGAAGATAATATCATCAAAACCTTCAGAGAATCTCTCTGTGTAGCTGGTATTTTACAGAAGGGCACACAGTTCAGGACACACAGCCACACCACACACTGGAAGATAGTGTTTCAAGGGTTGTGTATTTTATTCCTGAACACAAGGCATTATTGTATGTACACACACACCCAAAAAAGGAACCATAACCATTACTCTGTCTTACACCAACTACCTCACACATTGCCATAAAACACACGTTGGTAGGTGGATTGGAGACTCAAAATGTCAAAAGGTGTGTGTGTGTCTCCCTGTGAAGGACTGACGCCCACTCCAGGGTGTGTGCAACGTTGTGCCCAGTGATTCTGGGTAGGCTCCGGACACACAGCCGCCCTGAACTGGATAAGGGTTACAGACAATGAATGTTATTATAGTGACATATGCAAGGGCCAAGGCCCAAAACCAGTATCTGGCTGTGGTCTTTGGGCCCTCAGACGGCACTGAATTAACCACAGACAGGTTTCTCTAGTGGAATCACGGCAGAAACACTTCAGAAATCCACTCTAAACACAATTGTTGCATCCACAAACAAATTCAAATTAAAAAAGTAAAAAATTGCAATTAACAGAAACAGGATCCAGAAACACTTCCTTCTCTGGGCCTGAGCTCATTTAACACTGTAACAGAGCCCTGAGCTGTGGAGCAGCTGAAATCCTGTAACAGACAAGAATCAGAAAAATTAACTTTCAAAACTACAGCCACTGGTCTCCTCAGTTCCCAAATGCTCACAGAGTGGAAACTGTTACTGGCAGTGATTCAGAATGAGAAAATATTTTTCTAAACACAAACTCTGTTTGAATATTTACAATGTTGTCTTTGTACTGTTTTAAATTTAAAGTAGTTTTTCATTACTTGAACATTGCGTTGTGTTTAATCACATTTTTCAGAATGTCCCAATATTTTTGGAACTCTCTAGAATTCCTGCACATGCTTTCCTCCTAAAATTACCTGCTGCTGGTTTTTTGTCATATCAGAACCACGTGGTCTGTCCTGTGTGTATTTGTCTGTGCTCATGATCTGTGCTGCATCATGGTCCTGGAGAAACATCCTCTGGTTTCAGTCTGTACTTGTTCATAGCTGAAATGATAATAAAGCACCTTGAACTTGGTGGGTGGGTGTGTTTGGTGTGTCTTCACAGTGAGGCAGGGCTGGGTGTGTTTTGATACCTCTGCATACTACATCTCTACTGACAAGAAGACCTGGAGTGAGAGCAGGGATGACTGTAAACACAAAGGAGGAGATCTGGTCATCATAAACAGCAAAGAAGAACAGGTAGGTGTGTGTGTGTGAGAGAGAGAGAGAGAGAGAGAGAGAGAGAGAGAGAGAGAGAGAGACACTGTTCTTTAAGCATTTTCACACTGACAGGAATACCTCGCAAGAAAGATCGGCAGTAAATATACTTGGATTGGTCTGACCGACAGTGAGAGGGAGAACCAGTGGAAGTGGGTGGACGGCTCAGCACTAACCACTGCGTAAGTAAATTTAACCAACTGTATTAGCTCCATTTATCCAGTCATACACAGATTTAAGCAAAAAATTAAAATTAAATAAAACCAACAAAGAACAGACCTCATTCACTAAATAACACCTAAATGTTTTGAATTGTTATGTAAATTTACCCAGTTACAGATTGTTGAAGGGTTTGCTGTTGTCAGACGGGAACAGAATGGAGACGCTTGTAGACTCGAGTACAATAAAATGAGTTTAATGAGATTATAGCAACAAACACCAAACTGTTCAAGGACAAAATCCAAATGTACAAAGCAAAGACATGTGAAAGATCAAACAGAAAGAAATACAGTGTTCTACACAAGACGAGAGGAGCGGTCCACAAACGGACAGAGGTCAAAACCAGAAACAGGATTTAAAAAAAAAAAAAAAAAAAAAAAAAAAAAAAAAAAAAGTGAGACAAAATTCAGAGGCATATTATAGCACTCCCTCTCGCGTATTTTCACTTAAATGATCTGCTGAGGTGGTGTATAAATGATACTCTGCCATGAAGTATTAGTCTTTCTCTATCTGTGATTGGGGAGTGTTACTCCATCTGACTGTTTACTCTGAAGAGACTGAAAGAATAAACCTGACATTACAACACCACACATCTGCTACTGTGGTTTTGCCTCAAGTGGACGGACTAAAGTGAGATGCGTACGGTCACATGGTTTCCATTTCTTGGAGATTGTTGCTGAATGCTTTGCTGGATAAACTACAGCCTTTTTAGAATTTAGGGTAATTATCATAGAGAAATTCCCTCATATTAATCTCCCTGTTCCCTCATGTATTGCTGTGATCCATTTCATTATATGAATGTATAATCAATATTCATTATTTGATTTTACAGTTAATAAACCACTTGTACGGAATTATTACTTTTAGTTCTGATTCAATTTGAGCCAAGAACCTCCAGCGGGTTAATGAGCATAATTCATTAATAATGATTAATTATAGCTAATTCTGCTACATTATATGTAAAGTCATCCAACATGATGACCTACTTGTCCAAGCTAAAGTTGGACAGGTAAAGACACTTATTTAATGGCTTTGAAACATGGAGCTTAGCAAAATGAATTAAATATTTATTATTAATAAAATAAGAATTAATTATCACTGACTCCACTATGTAGTATTTATGCCGCCGCAACATGGGGCATAATTATTTTACTACAGAGTTGTTTTCAAAGCTGGGTTCATCACCAAGTCATAGCCCTGATTGAGTGGTCAGAGAAATTCTCCTTCAGCAAAGCTGGCTCTACCCCAGCCTTCCCTCCATCCCTCTTTCATCCTACACCTCCCTCCTCCTCCTCCCTTAAAACTCTCCTCTTCATTCCTCTGTCTGTTGGCTCCAGCAATCTCTGACTTCTATAATGAACATTTAAAACATGTCACACAGCTCAAATAAGGACAGAGCAGACACTTGATAAATGTTTGGAACAGGTCCCATATCGATCACATGAACGATGAAGGTGTGGACTCCAGGTTTAGAGAGAACCTAATGTAAAGAGGTGAGGGTTAAACACTGATGAGACACATTCATATTCTGTGTGTTTCAGATACTGGGCTCGTGAACAACCAGACAACTGGAATGAAGAAGACTGTGTTCATATGGGCTTTATGGAAAACAAAACTTGGAATGACTTGTCTTGCTCTTTCAAACTTCATCGGATCTGTGAAAGAAGAGTGTTTCACTGAAAATAAAATGTTTTTCAAAGCAATTCTATACAGCACCAAAATAAGGCTTCTCTATTGTTACAGTGTCCAGAAGAGACATGTAGCTCTTTCGGTCTGTGTTTACTTTCATGCCGTTAGCGCTCTCCTGAATTTAGAGTCAGTTCCACCTTAAGTAATGTAACAGCTAAAATAAGTCAGTGTTACCCCCCTATGGAGCAGGAATAGAGCAACATCCTCATCTCGGTTCATCACTTTCATTGTTTGTAGGGCTCTCAGCCATTTCTCTGCTGTTAGCAGAGAGAGAGAGAGCGCTTACGATACAGGACAGAACAAGACACTGGGGCTTCTTTGTCCAGAGCATTTCATAAAAAATGTTTGATTATAAATGTGAAACACCTCACTTTTGAAAAGGACAAAAAACACCCCCACACACAATATGCAGCAAATTGTGCTTTACATTTGGGCCATAGTGACACCACACGTCTGACAACCCTCTACTTCAGGACAGTAAACCCAAACACAATCTCACTACACACCAAGCCTCAAACACACAAACCCCTAAAAAATGGTTTATTCACTAAAATAACCCCTTAAACAAGGACTGATGTTGAACATGTGGGGAGCTTCCACGCAAGCCCCTCCCATACCAGGTGCCACCCCACAGCCCCCTTCCAAGGGTAAACCATTGTAGTGGAGTATGAGCCAAATATGAATATCGGACAATCAAGAAATGAAAAGTTTTGAATTAAAACTTTTCCAGTCTGCAGAAGACTTTCCGTCTGCAACATAGCAGCCCCCACACACACACAACCAATCTAAAGACATCAAAAGAACCCTTTTAAGTAACACATGGCCCCAACACCCCCCTTCTCTCTTTTAACTAACAGGAACTGTCGAGATAACTAACTTAAAGAGACAGGAACCTCAAACAAAGAAGAGAGCTTTTACGGCCCGTTTTTATGACAATGGCACCTAAATGTCTAATCCTTATCTTTCACGGAGATCAACAGATGTTCAAACCAAAGTGACCTCGAGTGAACTCCCGTGAACCAACAGCTGAAACACGGATTAACAACGACACCAAATGGACACTGGCGGAACTACACCTCGCTCGGAGTCGCCGCAAGACAATAGCGAAAATAGCCGATCTCTGAGTTATTTGTGTATAAACGAACGTATGAATGTCACTTTCTGTACCCTCAGATGAATGCCTACCTTCTAATGAAATGATGTATAATGCCGATTGTTTCTATTACAAAGATCAGTTTTGTCTCTGAATGAGAGAAAATGGATTAATGTTTTATTTTTCAGCGTATCATCACGAATTGGACGTGAACAATGTACTCAAGATGGGACCTTATGTAAATGTCTGATATTAATAGTCCAATGTACTCATTGTTATAGGTTGATAACAGGTATAAGAATTTTGATACGAGAAACTCATATTCCTTATGTATGAATCACAGAGTCAAAACCCCCTCCTCCTACTCTCTCTCTCTCTCTCTCTCCCTCACGAGAGTCACGTGAGTCTGGACTCGCGTCCAATCAGAAAGAGGACGCCTCCCATTAGGGCGTGACCGCGCCAGCCTTGAAAAGGCCAAACAGCAAGACAGACAAGGAGTTCGAAGTTTGAAGAGTCGCGAGGACTCTGCAGAAGTAACGGACCACGAAAGGAACTGGAAAATAGAGGACGCCGACAACAAACAAAGAAAAACCTCTCAGACTTCAGAAAAGCTTACGAGAGACGTCTCGAAATTAGCTAAGAGTATGAAGTTTTACTAATACGTCGAGTAATTTGAATATCTTTCTTTTCCTTTAATCTTGTTTATGTTTATTACCTATCGAAGTGTGATCTCACGAATGATCAAGGCGGGTGAAACTTATTTGTGGCCAAAGTAAGGTATCAACCGTTTGAGTAATCGATAACAGATATATTAACGTTATAAGCTGATTCCTGAAGACATCAATCCTGGAAAGCTGGACAACGAGACTAGCTAATACTCTGAAAAAGCCTCCCCACTACGGTGGAAAACCAGCCACGCCTGTGAAAAACCGAAGAAGGGAAATCTCGATCAACGCAGCTCAGCTCGGAATCGAGGGTCTTCAAATCGACTGTAAAGAGATCCTCCATAAGCGGGCCTGCTTCTCACCACGTGGGAACGACGAGAACACCCCGGGACACGGAGATTAAACAACAGGACGCGACGGCTCGGTGAAACGGCGAACGAGTAAGCTAGCGTATTTAACACCTTTTCAGTAGCTGATGTCCAAACAAACCCTCTTTATAATTTACCATTTATTAACCTTAGTTAGCAACAATTTAGTCACAAGTTAGAAGTGTCTAGCTCACCTTAAGGTCAAAATCAGTTCCCCCTGCCGGACACCGTGAGATTACAAGGTTGTGCTATGTTAACTAAATATCTTCTTTTTATTAATAAAACTCTCATTATTTGAAGTCACAGTGTTTGCAATTTATTCATTAGAATTTCTGAAAATCCTGAAGAACTCATTTAGCATGATTATTATTCATTCTCAAACTAATTATTAATGTTTTAATTGCTTAAACCAATTATAAATCTTAATTAATATCATTAAGTCAAATATCAGAGGTTGGAGGAGTTTGAATAAGGTCAAGGCTATAAAACAAATTATAAAATTATATATATATGTATCGGGGTGTATGACCAACATCCACTACATATAAAATATATATATTTTATTGGCGCCCACGCGAGGCCGGAAAAAGGCTTTTAATGAACAAACTGCAAAACACTGAATATCAGCTTGGGTTTATGAAATACTTTCCGCTGTTTGTGTTGCTGAATAACGATTGAGATTCAAAGCTTGATGTGGGTAATTTCGTGTTGTGTTTGTTACTGCTGAAAAACTGTTCTGTGATATATACCGGTTAGAAAATAAGCTTGGTTGTTTTTGAAAGAGCGCGGCTCTGCGCCATTTTGCATGCATTAAATTGAGGCCTGGGCACGTCTGAACTGCGCGAAATTCCGCTGTGAGACTTTGCCGTCGGATTCGACCTCCCGCCGCGAAATCCCGGCGAAGAGAGACCACCGAACCGAATACCCCCGTTCGTTTTAAACTGGGTCGCTACCAGCGTTAATAACGAGATCGCGCGCTAGGCGATTGGGAGGTTATTAAACAGCCGAAAATACGGCTTGTATGAAGAGCAGTCTGCTCTCGTCAGCTGTTCCTGTTAAACTGAAATCATATTCAGAAAGGAACGAACCCCTTTGAAGGGGCGGAGCTGAAACTAAGGAGGGAAATTCAAAACGCCCCCAAAACAGAGGAAGACAAATTCCCTCTTGTGGTATAAGTGCGTAATTGCAGGGAAAAATACTTCATAACTAGCGTCTATTGAAGCGTGTCCTCCCTTGCTCCTCCTTGTGGTCAAGCGGTGCTACCCTTGACGTTTGATTCCCGTACACCCTCTAGTGGTTGGGAGGTTGTCCGCCGAGACAACATAAGTGTTTAGCAGCCCTCTGGTGTTTAAAAGTTGTCATTACAGATGAAATTCTTTTAAAAATACCTTAGTGTAAAATCTCTGTTCCCCTTTTAAAATTTTAATTTTTATTTTTTTGATAGAGTATCTGAGCGTTTAAAATCTTTATTCCATTTTAGATTTTAATCTGATAACACCCTCTAGTGTTGAAACTTCCCGCTACAGTGGAAATTCCCATTTGTGTTAGTGTATCTGCTGGTACCGTGTCTATTGGGACTCTCACCAGCGCCGACTGGTGTCCATTGCTGCTATTGCATTGTAACTTGCTTGTCGCCCTCTGGTGTCCTAGTCTGGTATTACAATTTAAGTTCAACTTAAATACTGAAGCTCGCTGTTGCCATTCAGACTTACCTTCAGTACCCTCTGGTGGAGAAAACTTACTATCGCAATTGAAATTGTCGACCAGTTCACACTGATAAGACCTGGTATCACAGCTCTAGTGGCTGTCTCTAAACTCTGCACATCTGAATAATTACAAGTAAAGGCTTGGAAGCATAATAAGTTGATACAACTACAGCAGACAGCGTGCAATAATTAGAGATTGACACTTTAACTTGATACCAGATCACAAACGCAGTTAAAAGAGAGAGTCTTTTAATCTTGCTATTCTTAATAATTCTTTCATTTGGAAAATTCTTTTACTTTCATAATTCCTTAATTGGAAATTATATGTAGTAATAAATTTCACTTAATTTAAAATTCTTTAATCCAAATTTTTCGACAATTCTTTAATTCAAAATTTTAATAATTTTAATTATTGAAAATTTTTTCGTTAATTTTTTCTCTCTTCTTGTATTCACTTGCGCATAGCAACTTTCACTCCACCCTCTCATACTAACAGACTTCCCTTAGAGATTCACAAGTGAACTCTAACACCATACATACTAGCAGTTACTCTTAGAGCACTCGGTACAGGTGAATTTAGTTCAGATTTAGTTAGAAAAGGGATTAACGGAATTAATCCTAACTAAATAGAAGTAAGTTACACCTCGCAGTTAAAAACACAGCTAACATGGCAGAAGGGACTTTTTCTTCGGAAGTATATGTAGAAGGTTTGTGGGATGAGGCATTCTCTGTTCTGACCAGCATCACCAGTGATGTGATGCCTGGACTCGCAGAAACTGTGCAGAAAACCTCACAGGCCCATCGTGACCACATGGTGGCTAAGTGGGTAGAGAACCACTTAACCGACATCCTCAAGGGCAAGCCCCTAACTGAGGCCTTAGGTCAAATAGCCCTCCTCGCTGTAGTACAGCTCAGAGCCAGCGAACGTGAGCTTGACGTGTCACGGCGACAGCAGGCAAAGGTAGAGGCAGAGCTAAGTCGACTTCAAAGCGAAATAGCTGAAGGGAACACGCTGCCCCAGGTCACACCCAATGTGCCACCTAGTGCCGCTACAGAAAGACAAGGCCAGCAGGAAGATAGTGAGGATCAGGAACCAGACTCAGGGACCGTAACCTTTAGAGCTGCTGCAGCACCTCCTCTGGTATCAACGGGTATTTCCCCCTCCCCTGTGTCTCCTGTCAGTCGTCCCTTACAACGCCCTGCTAGACCCAGAGCACTGCAACCCAGTGTCTGGTCCCCTCAACCTTTACCCTCTCATGGTCCCTCATACAAGGACCTAGATAAAATCGCGCGTAATATAACCCGCTTTGATCCCAAACCTGACGGTTCTAATGATATCTTTTCCTACCTAAAAGATATTGACTTCTACCTCCAAAGGTTCCCCGGGATCACCATAGATGACAGACTATATGTGATTAAACTGACCTCCAACCGAGACGTCAGTAACTTCATTGAACGTCAGCCAGACTATGTAAAAGCGCGATATGATGTGCTGTGCCAAGCATTGGAGGAAGAATTCTCCAATCACCTCTCACAGACCGGACTGGCCGCTGCTTTGAACATAAAACAGCAACGCCAGGAATCCCCTCAGCAATATTATAATCGACTCAGACAGGCGTACTTCGGACCTAGAAATGACTCCGGAATGGAGGAAGAGTTAAATTTCAAATCACTATTTATCCAAAACCTCCATCCCCACACCAGTCACCAGTTGGGAGTCTCAGCTTGCCCTCGCACCCTGTCTAGCAGGCAGCTGCGTGATTTAGCACTCAGAGGTTTCCTCAAAACCCAACAAATTCCCAACAGGCGGTCCGAAACACCCCAAGTCTTCAATGTCGACTCCAGTTCCCCACATTTAGAGTTAGAAGGCGCCACCCAGGCCGATCCACCAAGATCCGCCCTGAACCCTTCCTCCACTCCGTGGACCAGTGAGGGCCCGAAACCTCATCCGCCCTCACACCAATACAAGCGCTACCCTCCTCGCAGGCCAGACAGAAATCATGACAAAGATTTCTGGAACCCTCGGGACAGGGCTGGGTATGGTCGTGACTATTACCCTGTAGAAAACCGCGGTGCGGGCCGTGGAAAACCATCACACCCCCATAAGGGATATGAGCGAACAGCTCCGAACCAGCTTTCTGATTCCTATAGAGAAAAGAAAGAGAAATACTGGTATCAAAATAAAGAAAATCACGCTAGAGACAAGCTTAAAGGCACGGAACTCAGCTCTAAGGAGTTAGAGGACATCCGCCGAATGCTTGCAATGATTTGCAAAGAGAAAAAGAAAAAACCTGACGTTCTTTCTATCACCTCTTCGCGGTCTAACCCAAAGCCATCCTCTAACACCCCAGAAATGTTAGAGAGTTATGTAGGAGAAGTGACAAGCGAAGCTCCGTCTTCTAGCGCACCGCGCAATCTCCTCGTGACCCAAACAAACACTGAAAACCCGATGATACAGGGGGGTGACTTGCAACCACCCTCCAGTGCTGTTTTGGTTGTTCAGTTAGACGGTAAAGAAGGTTTAACGTCAAATGACCCTTCAGTCATTGAAGGCGACACACCCGTCCGACAATTCATGGGACACTTAACTGAGAAAGGGGTTGCACGCAAATTCTACTTGTCCACCATTGTGGAGAGAAGGCTAGTACATGAGGCCCTGTTGGACACTGCATCAGATGTCACGCTCATGTCTTCCGCCTTATTCCACCAGGTTCGAGCCATTGCGCGGCGTGAAAATCGCGAGATACAGCTCCAAAACTGTTCTCTTAAAATTCAGCCGTATTCACATGCAGGCCTCACTATCCAGTCTATGGCACTAATACACTTAGCCATTGGACCAATGACCTTAGTGCATCCAGTCCATGTGTCTCCTCTCGAAACAATTCCCTTCCTCATCGGCAAAGATCTCCTTAATCGCTTCGAACCACTGATTGACTTCAAAAGGTCAAAGATCTGGGCACAAGTGCGTGAGCCTTTACCCATCTGCACCCCACACCACCGGGAAGCTCAGTGTTGCCGTCTCGAAATCCGGCCTGAATCAATAGGAGATCCACCAAGTCAGATCCCTCACTTCGAGGAAGAGGAAACTGAGCCCATGGCAGCCACACCAGAGACAGCAGTCTCTCCCTGGCCCCCTAGTGCCATGTTAGAACAACGGAACACCTTCCTATGCACTTTCACACAGCCGTCCACAACAGACGCTCCAGGCCTTCCCATCGTGAATGGTCTCACAATCCAGGACTATCATGTAGACAATGCAGTTCTGGCTCTATGGACCGACCAGTCCGCCATAAGCCAAACCCTCTTTAACACTCTGCGCCTCACTCAACCAAATATTCCTTTGGTGAGCAGTCCTTGTCGCTTTCCTCTTAACCTGGCATCAAAAGCAATGTCACCCACTGATGGAATTTGCGCTTTAACCGTCCAGTGGAACAAAAGGGTAATCACCCATTATTTCTTAGTCGTCCCTAACTTGCCGCACGACGTTTACATTGGTAGTGACTTCTTGGTGCGCCTCGACGTCCACGTAGACACCCTCAATAGTGTACTGTGGTCTTTGACTGATGTTTCAACGGAAACCTGGTCCTCCGATCTCAGCAACCTAGGCTCAGGACAAACTATTCCCGAGGTATGTCAGGTCACTAACCAAGGTTCACTTGTGGTACCTGCGAACGCAGCAAATGTACCCATCCGCTTAGTCATGCGACCTGGCCAACACTTAAGCCACGCGCATGCACTTTTCCAACCGTCACCTCAGTTCTTCGAACTAGGCCTCACCCTCGAAGCCACACCTTTGGTGGAGACGCGAGCAAGATCCACCTATCTATTCGTACGGAACGAAACCACTCAACCCTTGACGATCCCTCACTCATCTCCTCTGGGTTGGTTAGTCAGTACGAAATTCCATGACTTCGAGTTGCGAATTCCGATCATAGGACCAATGCCTGAATCCCTGCTTCTTGATCATGCAGAATCAAAGGTGTTCTACACTCATCCGACACGAGCTGTTGCCCTCTTCTCAGCTCTGGACATGAGTAACGACGCCATTTGCAGGATAGATCTCGCTGACGACAGTCAAATGACGATCACGGTCCTTTCCATAGATTCATCCCCGGAATCCTCCCGGGAACCATCTCTTCTTCCCGAAGCGGGAGAAAACACTTCAAATCCGCGTACTTCGAAAGAACTATCTGACTCCGAATTTCGTATCCAAGTCGAACAAGTTCTAAAGGAGGCCGACGCCCTCCAAAGCAAAGAAGAACGTGAGAAACTCTGCGAAGTGCTCCTTAAATATCAAAAATCTTTTTCCAAAGATTCAACGGACTGTGGTCTCACTGACATTCATTCAGTACGCATTCCCACTCGTCCAGGAGCACCACCCACGTTTGTCCGCCAATACAAAATTCCGTTGGCATCCTATGAACCGGTACAAGAAATCATTGATGACTTGCTGGAAAAGGGCATAATTCGACCCTGTAACAGCACGTATTCGGCACCATTATGGCCCGTCATAAAACCAAATGGTAAATGGCGCTTAACCATCGTCTATCGGAAACTAAATCAACAGGTTCCCTTGTCTCGATGGCCGATGACACAATTGGAGCAAGAGCTTCCCTCGGTCCGAAACGCTAAATACTTTTCCACCATCGATGTAGCCTCTGGCTTCTGGACCATCCCGGTGCAAGCAGAAGACCAACACAAGCTCGCTTTCACTTTCGCAAACCGACAGTACACATTCACTAGGTGCCCTTTTGGATATGCCAACTCACCCGCGGAGTTTAATATTTTCTTAAACAAAGCATGCCCTGATGCCCGCGAGCGAGGCACCCTCATATATGTGGACGACATACTCATGCGTAACCACTCCCTACAGGCACACATTGACGAGATTGATCATGTTCTTGACCAGCTTACAACAGCAGGTGCGAAAATATCACTCTCCAAATGTCAGTGGTGCAGAACAAAAGTGAATTACGTCGGTCTGCTCGTAAGCACTGATGGTGTTGAACCACAAGTGAGTCGAGTGCAAGGGGTAACAAACCTCGCAGCACCCACCAACCTTAAGGAACTCCGCAGTTTCTTAGGAGTATGCAACTACTCACGACAATTCATAGAGAACTATGCGGACCTAGCTCGTCCACTTTATGACCTCCTGAAAAAGGACACTCCGTTCACCTGGGGCGAAGCCCAGGAACACGCCATGCAGGCACTAAAATCGAAACTGTGCACGGCCCCATGCCTTGCCTATCCTGACAGTAGCAAAGAATTCTACCTAGAAGTAGGGTTCTCGAACCACTGTCTCAGCTCCGGTCTGTATCAATTACACGATAGAGACAAACGTGTCATAGCCTATGCTAGTAAAACTATGCTGGCTGCCGAAAACAAATACAGTGACTGCGAAAAAGCACTACTAGCAACAGTGTGGGCAGTCAAACATTTCTCCAACTACCTAGGTGGTCAGAAGGTGATTGTTGAAACTCATCATCAACCAGTCACTTTCCTAAACAGCCAACGAATTCGAGAGGGTGTAGTAACTAACGCTCGAGTAGCGTCATGGCTAATGGCTCTCCAAAGCTTTGACTTAGAGGTGCGTTACGCGCAAAACTACAAGAGCCCCCTAGGCACAGGCCTTGCTTCCTGCAGGCGATGCGAAGGAAACATTCCTTCCCAAGTGCCACAAACTCCAGAAACCCTCTTACCCACCGTGGCTAACCACCACTATTTTGATCCTAACACATGCAAAGACCTTGTCACTGCATATGTAGATGGTTGTTCGTTCCGCCGAGAACACACCCTGATGGCAGGGGTGGGTATTATCGGAATAAACGGATGGCCTCACGAACCCCTAAGTTTCAAATTGGGTGCTCAGTCCTCCCAATATGCTGAAATAGCAGGAATTCTTATCACAATCCAGTCTGCAGTCCAGAAAAGCATAAAAACGTTGGTGATCTGCACAGACTCCAACTACGCGCGCCTAAGCTTCACATGCCACTTGAGACTGTGGAAAACCAACAACTACACCACGTCAAACAAAAAGCCAGTTAAACACAAAGAGCTTTTCGCGGCATGCGAACACTTGGTAGACACACATGACCTGCAGATCTACTGGAAGAAAGTGAAGGGTCACTCCCGAGTCCCGGGAGATGACAAAGAATTCAATGATCAAGCAGATAGCTTAGCCAAGCGAGGGGCCCGCGAAGGCACATCGTGGACATTCGATCCCTCCCTTTTTCCAAACCCACCCGACATCGAAGTCCTAGCTGTCACACGGTCTCGAACTATAACAAAGGCGTCGCCTGACAATGCCAAAACTACCATTGTCTCTATTAACCCTGCTTTTTCGGACGCTGACTTAGTTACTCTCCAAGCTCGAGACCCATCCATTTCTAATATGCTTAGCCATGTCTCTGACCCTTCTACTAATCCCATCGCAGCACAAGATCTTGACCCCATACCAGGCCTTAAAGACCTATACGGCGCCAAAGCGTCCCTCCAAGTCGTCAAAGGCTTGCTAGTTCATGCCACTGACTCGCACACTTCACCTACGTTCGTGGTTCCTCAGTGCCACAGGGGGGTGATGCTGATGCACGCCCATGACTCCCCATCTGCGGGACACAAAGGGGTCAAAGCAACACACCATGCGCTCAAGCAGGTGGCATATTGGCCCCACATGGTAAAAGATGTGGCTGACTACATTAAAGGCTGTCTGGTATGTTGCCAATTTCAACCCTCGAATCCTCTTCATAGAGCCCCCTTGCAAAAGAAAGGAGTATCCTTCCCTTGGTCAAACCTCCAGATAGACTGGGTTGGACCACTCACTCGAACAGTAAGAGGTAACAAGTACTTCCTCACAGTCACGTGTGCATTCACTAAATGGGTAGAATGCCTCCCCGCACCGAATGACACAGCACTAACCACTGCATACTTACTGATGAACCATGTCTTCTCACGGTTTGGCCTACCCAGCCGTGTCGACTCTGACAGAGGGACACATTTCACAGCTGAGGTCATGCAGCAGCTCTGGCAACTCTTAGGAGTAAAAGCCAGCCTTCACATTAGCTACCATCCTCAAAGCTCAGGTCAGGTAGAGCGAGCCAACCGAACTGTTGTTAGCATACTGAAAAAGTACGTAGCAGCAAACCAACGAGACTGGGATGTCAAACTCCCCCTCGTACTGATGGCCATACGGGCGACCCCACACGACGCGGTCGGGGTCTCACCCTTTGAGTTGATGACAGGGAGACAAATGACTCTGCCTCTACATCTGTTATATCAGCCAGGTGAAGCTAGCATAGCTGTAGCCTACACCACTCATCAGTATATGGAGGACCTGCAGAAACACCTCAAAGCTACTTTCGCCTTTGCCCAGCAGAAACTGGAAAGAAGTGCAGAAGGTCGCAAAGCGTACTATGATCACAAAGCATCCCACGATGAACTCCAAATAGGGGACAAAGTATGGTACTACATCTTTGTCCAACCTGTTGGAAGGTCGCGAAAAACAGGGGGGAATTTGGCCCGCAAATTCCTACCCCGATGGTCCGGTCCCTACAAGATAACAGACAAACTGTCCCCCGTTGTTTACAGGATCAAAATAAACAAAGCTCGGGGCAGTACCGAATTCAAATGGGTCCACCGCAACCAAATCCGACCACACACAACCCCCATGGGACTTGTAGGGGATACTAACGCTTGTGTTAGATCATAAACGGCAGAACCAAAGGCAGGGAGAGTGTTAGTTAACAAACAACTATAACCTTCTACTCACACCTTAGTTCTCCTATCCCTTTTCCCTTTTTCTCTCACTCTTTAGCAGGCAACGAGCTTCTAACCAGACTGAGGACACTCAGGGTGCAAGACCCTAGTCCCTCATCGTCAATTATTGTAGAGTGCTTACCCTAGGAAATTTTTATCAAAAAGGGGGGTATCGTGAAAATTTCTTATAATTTATCTAAACGACTCGCCGTAAATACCCTAAATCTAACCATGAGCATCTCTTCCGGTAGGATGGCCCCGCTGCTCATTCTCCTGATCGTCGGCTCCCTAGGAACCGCTGTGCTCCCTGAAGTGATTGAACCAGGTCCTGACTCAGGAATAATACTGAAAGACCAGCCGGGACTGCTAATCACTAATTGCCGCCTCCATACCCAGAGAGTATTTGTACGGTTGAATCCCGCCGAAGCGTGTAGCAAAAACCTACCGATAACCACGCTGCAGACTGGCCGGAATGGAGTTAGATGGACTGAGGAAGCTATCAGCCATGCTGAAGCCGACGTAACTCACATGCTCCGCCAGTTACAAAAGTTTACCGTAACGCAATCAGAACTAAATGGTTTTAATAAACGACCTAAACGCTTCATAGGCGGATTGTTAATGGCAGCTGCAACTGTGGGATCACTACTGAGTCTCGGAACGTCCGCCGTCAATGCCGTCAATGTAGCCACTGTTAAACGTCAAGTAGGGGAATTGCAAGCGGAAATTCCGAACATTAAAACCCAATTAGACAAACAGCAGCAGCACCTGCAAACCATTGGGCAAACCCTACGTGGCACCGTCGTAGTGCTCAACGCTCACAGTGTCGCTTTGAACAAAACGCTCCAGACGGTTAACTCCATGCTTTCAGTAGTACAACTTGACCTTGCCCACATCCAGCTTGTGAATATGTTATTGTCTGATATGCTACAAGAAATCAGCTCCTCTGTAGATAGCCTAGCCATGGGGAGAATCCCTCCTTACCTGGTGCCCCTATCCTTAGTACAGGAGATTTTATCCACAGCAACTCGAGAAGTAGTTACTGATCTCCAGGCCCACCTAGCCTATACCTTAGGTAGCGCCATCCCAATTTATGTTAATCCTCAAGACCGAGAATTAGCATTCATTATTAACCTTCCCATAATGGCGCCTGAAAACATATACCGTTTGAAAGATGTTGTCAACGTTGGTTTCTGGCAAGATTCTGCCTACGTTCGTGTGAAAACAACATCTCTTGTAGCATACCAAGACGATAACCCTGACTTATATCTGGTACCCAATTTGCTTATGTGCACACTCACTAAAGACATTCACTACTTGTGCCCTAGCAAACCTTTCATTCGTGACAGCGCAAATGGGATCTGTGGCCTTAAGCCTATGATGAGTAATACTCAATGCCCGGTAGTCGTCACGCCCCGACGTTTGGTAACCAGTACTCAAGCTGAAATTGTTGGAAATCGTTGGTTGGTTAACACCCCCTTTAGAGAGGCCCTACTAACCTATGATCAACATGACACCTCAGAAAGGGTACTCCTTCCTAGCCAAACCTTCTGGGTAGACGTCCCCGTAAACGCAATCTTACATGTAGGAGACCTGGCCCTGTATCACCTAAACCCTGACCAATATGAGAGCGACGTAGAAATCTCAGAGTTCTTCTCCAAACACACCATCGAGCTAGATACTAAAACACTAACTCGCCTAGAATATGAGGGAACCCAAGTCATTGACCTAACCCCCATAGATAACACTCTTAGAGAACTATCGTCTCAACCCCTATGGCCAGTTCAGCCTGTCACCTATGCATGGTCCACCCCGGACACCTTACTAGTTACCCTGGTAGGATTAGGATATCTTTTGACCTTTGGTATAGCTTGGTTCTATTTCAAACGCACTCGAGCCCTCCAGAGCAGGTTAGAAACTTGGTCTAATAAAATGGTCAAATTCGTTAGACATAAGAGAGCCCAGAGAGGTGAACCCCCAAGTTTTAGATATGAAGCCGAAGGCCATGTCGAAGAATCAGCTCTCGAGGTTGCGTTTGAACAAGACCTGCCCCTAAATAATTAGGATCCCTTCAGCATGCAAACATACACATTCCATATACACCCATACACTAATAGGAATACATCAGCTCTGGAAATGTGTTTGAATATGCTTGCTGACCTCACCTTCCTCCACAGCAAAAGTTCTTTTCAGCTCCATGATCCCTGACGAACCATAAAACTGAAAAGAAAGGGGGGAATGTAGTGGAGTATGAGCCAAATATGAATATCGGACAATCAAGAAATGAAAAGTTTTGAATTAAAACTTTTCCAGTCTGCAGAAGACTTTCCGTCTGCAACATAGCAGCCCCCACACACACACAACCAATCTAAAGACATCAAAAGAACCCTTTTAAGTAACACATGGCCCCAACACCCCCCTTCTCTCTTTTAACTAACAGGAACTGTCGAGATAACTAACTTAAAGAGACAGGAACCTCAAACAAAGAAGAGAGCTTTTACGGCCCGTTTTTATGACAATGGCACCTAAATGTCTAATCCTTATCTTTCACGGAGATCAACAGATGTTCAAACCAAAGTGACCTCGAGTGAACTCCCGTGAACCAACAGCTGAAACACGGATTAACAACGACACCAAATGGACACTGGCGGAACTACACCTCGCTCGGAGTCGCCGCAAGACAATAGCGAAAATAGCCGATCTCTGAGTTATTTGTGTATAAACGAACGTATGAATGTCACTTTCTGTACCCTCAGATGAATGCCTACCTTCTAATGAAATGATGTATAATGCCGATTGTTTCTATTACAAAGATCAGTTTTGTCTCTGAATGAGAGAAAATGGATTAATGTTTTATTTTTCAGCGTATCATCACGAATTGGACGTGAACAATGTACTCAAGATGGGACCTTATGTAAATGTCTGATATTAATAGTCCAATGTACTCATTGTTATAGGTTGATAACAGGTATAAGAATTTTGATACGAGAAACTCATATTCCTTATGTATGAATCACAGAGTCAAAACCCCCTCCTCCTACTCTCTCTCTCTCTCTCTCTCCCTCACGAGAGTCACGTGAGTCTGGACTCGCGTCCAATCAGAAAGAGGACGCCTCCCATTAGGGCGTGACCGCGCCAGCCTTGAAAAGGCCAAACAGCAAGACAGACAAGGAGTTCGAAGTTTGAAGAGTCGCGAGGACTCTGCAGAAGTAACGGACCACGAAAGGAACTGGAAAATAGAGGACGCCGACAACAAACAAAGAAAAACCTCTCAGACTTCAGAAAAGCTTACGAGAGACGTCTCGAAATTAGCTAAGAGTATGAAGTTTTACTAATACGTCGAGTAATTTGAATATCTTTCTTTTCCTTTAATCTTGTTTATGTTTATTACCTATCGAAGTGTGATCTCACGAATGATCAAGGCGGGTGAAACTTATTTGTGGCCAAAGTAAGGTATCAACCGTTTGAGTAATCGATAACAGATATATTAACGTTATAAGCTGATTCCTGAAGACATCAATCCTGGAAAGCTGGACAACGAGACTAGCTAATACTCTGAAAAAGCCTCCCCACTACGGTGGAAAACCAGCCACGCCTGTGAAAAACCGAAGAAGGGAAATCTCGATCAACGCAGCTCAGCTCGGAATCGAGGGTCTTCAAATCGACTGTAAAGAGATCCTCCATAAGCGGGCCTGCTTCTCACCACGTGGGAACGACGAGAACACCCCGGGACACGGAGATTAAACAACAGGACGCGACGGCTCGGTGAAACGGCGAACGAGTAAGCTAGCGTATTTAACACCTTTTCAGTAGCTGATGTCCAAACAAACCCTCTTTATAATTTACCATTTATTAACCTTAGTTAGCAACAATTTAGTCACAAGTTAGAAGTGTCTAGCTCACCTTAAGGTCAAAATCAGTTCCCCCTGCCGGACACCGTGAGATTACAAGGTTGTGCTATGTTAACTAAATATCTTCTTTTTATTAATAAAACTCTCATTATTTGAAGTCACAGTGTTTGCAATTTATTCATTAGAATTTCTGAAAATCCTGAAGAACTCATTTAGCATGATTATTATTCATTCTCAAACTAATTATTAATGTTTTAATTGCTTAAACCAATTATAAATCTTAATTAATATCATTAAGTCAAATATCAGAGGTTGGAGGAGTTTGAATAAGGTCAAGGCTATAAAACAAATTATAAAATTATATATATATGTATCGGGGTGTATGACCAACATCCACTACACCATTTTAACAGTCCCCTCAGGTCAACAAGACCCAAGAGAGCTCTGAGTCAGACTCCTGAACAAAACAGAACTCCTCACGGTGCACAGCCTCCAGCCCCATGTCACTCAGCTTCAACAATGACCTACTTGCCTTGTCAACTCTGCCGCTAATACTCATCTGTTTATTAACATTAGCTGCTAATCTCTCATTAGCACTGTGCCTGTTAGCTTTATGGCAAAATTTTGTCTTCCCCTTAACCCTAGGCAAAATAATTAGGAACAGCCCTTTTCTAACTTTCCCTGCCACTGAGACATACTCCTAAATAGGGTTCACAAACTTGAACCCCTTTACTCATAGCCCTTCAATGTTGTAATGGGCAGCTCACCCAGGGGTGGATTGAAACAGGGCAAGCCAACAACAGAGCACTAGAGAAATAGGCCTCAAGTGCAGAGACACACAAACAACCCTAACTCTGGAAGCTAGGAACACCGAGACAAAATGAAAACTTAAGATGTCAGGGAAAAACTGATCAGCTCAGAATTGGGCAAAAGAAAACAAAGGCAAGAGAGTTTCCCAAAACAAAAAGGGAGGGACAAGATGAGACAAAAGAAATTAAAGATAGATCACAACTTATTTCTAATTATTTATTTATACCAAAAAATGGTAAAGAAAAGAAAATATTGAATCCCAAGAGAAAAACCAGAGGGAAAGCTCTGGTGGTGGAGAAGAAGATAGAGAGACCCAGGAGAAAACTCAAGAGCCTTTACCAAATTACCAGCCAGACTTGCACAGCACTCTGTAAAGAAAACCCCAAGACTGAGCACTGATGTGTGTGTTGGCTTCCCTTAAGTAGGAGTAGCCCTGGTGGAACCAATTGCCCAAATTAAGAGTGTCTCTGTCTCCCTCTAGTGACTGGGGGTGGCTTAGCAGGCAGCCTCGCCCCAGCCCCAGGCAGACCTCTTACAGGTGTTAACGTTTTTACACAGTTCTATGTCTAACACAGTCCCCAGACTCAAGAAAATCAGTGCAAAATACATGCATCCCTTATCCCAAAACTCCTGTTCACAGCTTCCCCCAGCATCTTCTGCCCTCCTAAAGCAACTCTTTCTGGCGACTGACCTGAGCCAAATGGTTATGACTTTCTAAAATCCTTAGAAATTCTAACTCACCTGCAGAGGACTAAGATGTGGTCAGGGATTCTCACTGTGTTTGTGATGGTCAGCTGGTGATGTTCTTAAAACTGGGCTGTATTAGGATTAAGAAATATTTAAAATGTAAATGTTTTTACTCAAGTCTTTACTTTAATGTCTTTCAGAAAAATCAGATGATTTTGTAAATTGTTGATGAATGTTATTGCAGAATGTTTTTGCAAAATCTTGCTTTTAGTCTATAAATGTCTATGGCTCTGGCCCTTAGACCTGCTGATCAGCTTTGATTGGTCATCCCCAGGTCAAGGTGGAAGCAGTAGGGGGCCATGTTGTCTAATGTCTGATTTTTTGTCATATCATGACACATCTTTGTACACACTACCTCATTCTATATTTCTCAGTACTGTGCACTGATTGATGGTCAGAACCACATGGTATGTCCTGTGTGTATTTGTCTGTGCTCATGAATCATGTGTTGCATCATGGTCCTGGAGGAACATAATAAAAATTAAATAAAACCAACAAAGAACAGACCTTATTCACTACAAAAACAACTATATGTTTTGAATTGTTAAGTAAATTTACCCAGTTACAGATTGTTGAAGGGTTTGCTGTTGTCAGACGGGAACAGAATGGAGATTATTGCAAAATAATCAGGTTTATTACAATTAAAAAAAACAGCATCAAGCCCCAATGGACAGCTTGCTGAGAAGTTAGCCAATATCTTCTGAAATGTTAACTGCAGGTTTAGCTTATATAGGTTGGTCAGTGTTAACATGTGGTGAATACTATGTCTTTTGTTTACTTAATTTCCTGTCCTGGTAAAAAGAGATACCATTTAAGGACATCCTGTCTTGCTACCTCCAGGAAAGCTTACCCAACATCCCATTCACACAGAGACAAAAACCCTATATAGGAAAATTTTAAAACAATGGGTCATCCTATGTACTGCACCCACTGAATAACATATGCCCATGTAGACATTAAAATCTACTTCATTTTAATATACTTAATTCCCCCTTTGTACCTTAATTCCTTAATACCTTAATTCATTTATACCTTAATTCCCCCTGCTCCAGGTGACTGTCTGTGAGGAGTTTGGTGTGTTCTCCCTGTGTCCGCGTGGGTTTCCTCCCACATTCCAAAAACAAAATCAAATCAAATCAAATCAAATTTATTTATATAGCGCTTTTCACAACTGATGTTGTCACAAAGCAGCTTCACAGAATTCCAGTAAGACAAGATTTGACATGAAATGTAAAGACAAATGTAAAACCCTCAAGTGAGCAAGCCAGGGGCGACAGTGGCAAGGAAAAACTCCCCCAGCTGAGGAAGAAACCTTGGGAGGAACCAAGGCTCACAAGGGGTGACCCATCCTCCTCTGGTCAATCTACTGGTGATGATAGTTAGTAGTCCATGAGAACTTCAGTGTAGGGACAGCTTCAAGGCACTTGGTGGTTGCTGGAGCGTGGGCAGCTGGTCTGAAGCGTGGAGGAGGATCTCGACAGTCATCCATCAGTGTCCAGACAGACAGGTGGGCAGTCGTTTACTCGGAAAGATGTAAAGGGATGGAATTAGTTTTGAACTGTTTTGTGTTTGTAAAGTAGAAAATATGAAAATTTCCAGAGTGTGGCTAATGACTCCGGCAGATCTAACTATGACAGCATTAACTAAAAGGAGGGAACCAGAAGGACACACAGACACGGGAGCATCCTGAAACACTGGCATCCCTCCGCTCCACCGTCAACAAACCTGAGTGATCGCGAGAAGCGGCGGGACGACAGCACCAGCGTCTCAGTATACTATAATTCCCTGTGTCCATGGACCCCCTGGATCTGCCGCCTTTATCTATGGGGGAGCATTAGCTACCAAATGATAAACTAAACAAATGAGTTTTTAGCCTACATTTGAAGATTGCGACTGTGTCTGAGTCCCGAACATTTTTTGGAAGATCATTCCAGAGTTGGGGGGCTTTATAAGAAAAGGCTCTTCCCCCAGCTGAGGCCTTCTGAATTCTGGGAACATTTAAAAATCCAGTATTCTGTGATCTGAGTGAACGTGGAGGCTCATAATAGGAAATTGTATCTTGAAGATATTCAGGAGCAAGCCCATGTAGAGCTTTATATGTTAATAACAAAATTTTGTAGTCAATGCGGAATTTAACAGGCAGCCAATGAAGTGATGATAAAACTGGGCTGATATGTTCAAATTTTCTAGTTTTAGTGAGGACCCTAGCTGCAGCATTTTGAACTAGTTGAAGTTTTCTTAAATTGCTGCTGGTGCATCCTGACAGTAGTGCGTTACAGTAGTCAAGCCTTGAAGTAATAAAGGCATGTACTAATGTTTCTGCGTCCTGGAGGGATAAGGCATTTCTAATCTTAGCAATATTGCGAAGATGTAAAAAAGCTGTCCTAGTGATACTACCTATGTGTTGATCAAATGATAAATCCGGGTCAATTATGACACCAAGATTTTTTGCTGCTGAACCAGGTTTAACTGGAAAGTTAGCTAGATCTAAAATTAAATCTGATAATTTATTTCTTGTCACTTTTGGACCCAAAAGCAGGACCTCTGTTTTGTTGCTGTTGTACAGTTGTACAGTTTGCGGAGGTGATAATCTTCTCTAGTTCTAATTGTGGGAGTGGGTAAAAGGTTTCAAGTCTTTCTTTTACAGTTATATTATGTTTTATTTCATTCACATCAGGTGGCAGCCAGGATGGATTTGATCCTGTGGCTAGAGTTTGTTGTCTAATATTCTCAATTTTATTATTAAAAAACACACGTTGGTAGGTGGATTGGTGACTCAGAAAGTGTCTGTAGGTGTGAATGTGTGAGTGAATGTGTGTGTATGTGTATGTGTTGCCCTGTGAAGGACTGGCACCCTCTCCAGGGTGTATTCCCACCTTGCGCCCAATGATTCCAGGTAGGCTCTGGACTCACCGCGACCCTGAATTGGATAAGCGGTTACAGATAATGAATGAAAAATTGCATCAGTCTATAATCATCATTGTAAACAGTTGTTACATTTTTTAAGTATCACTCATCCAAAATTCTATCAATATCCAAAAAATGATCAGTTAATAAAACAATTCAATATTAAGAAACACATGAAATTGTGTCACTCCACAGTCCTTCAGTAGAATCACCTTTGGATGTAATGTTGAAGACGTTGAATCTGATCAAGTTTCCACAGTTCTGTTTCAAAGTCCTTTAGTTTTATTGTCCTCTGTTGGATGTTTGGATCTCTGTAGTACATCGGAATCTCGAGCAACCATTCACCCTTACAGTGTTCTTCCCCCTTTCATTCTGGAAGAAAGAAACAACAACCAGTATCTTTAACAAAAATGTCAGACACAAATAAAATCATCCGATTTTTTGAAACACCATTCATTTGTTCACAAATCCCTTGGCTTTGTGGATGGTATACTGGACCCAGGCAATGCTTAATTCCCAATTTTTTCAAAAGTAATTTCACTGTTTTATCCACAAACTCTTTCCCATTATCTGAATGGGAAGTTCCCACCTGCTTATGATTTCTCTACACAAAACATTGGCAACAGTTTGAGCTTCTACTTAGTTAGACAAACCTCAGGCTTAAATAATAAATTATTTTCCACAACAACTAGTATTTACCTTCTATCTGTTTTTTATTATATCATCAAATTCCAAACCTAATTTATGTGTTGGACCCCCCTGAACATTAATTTCCAGGCGAATTGTGCACTTGCTAATGACATAATCAATTTACTCAAGTAACTTTTTTTTTTTTACTTTTTTTAATCTTCCTCCTGATATCCTCTGAAGTTTCCTCCTGGACTGTTGCACTCACGAGCAAAATGACCAAACTTTCCACAATTGTAGCACACTTCAGGAGACTGCTGAAAGTTCAAATTAAATTTTCCTGGTCTTCCTCTACCTAAACTTCCTCTGCCTCTTTCTGCATCTGACCAAAAACTGGCTGTGGCCAGAAAGTAACTGGCACAACCGATGTGGACTGGATCACTTGAGGTTGTGTCTCATTTCCTGTGACATTTCCCCATACCTGATGGGCTCTTGACACATAGGCTCTTGGGTTTTCTTCCTCTCCTAAAGGCTCAATCAGGATATTATCAGGATGAACATTTGTTGGGAATGTATCTTTCAATCTTCTCCATGTTCGACTTCTATTTGCAGAAAACAGCTCTGGATCATTAACAGAAGTTCATACATATCGATTCAAACCTGTTTTCTGTAGAATTTCTTCCATGGCTGGAACCCCCAGGAGATTTGCTAAAAGTCTCTTTATGTCTCTTATTGCAGGCTGCGTTCCCACGAGAAGCTCTTCCAATTTTGAAATCCATGGATGTGCTCCATCTTGCAGACTAGGCAACTTTTCCATCTGACATATCAGTATTCTGCCAAGGCTTGTACTCCAAATTCTGTCCACGGACAATCACTGGACACATCTTTTCAAATGTCTTCCCTTTTCTTGGGCGTAATGTATATGGTCTTTCAGATTTAGTTTAGTGACAATTTTAGTGTCTTCATTACTCAATTGTTCCTTATATACCAGCAATTCTTTCAGTTTTGTCTCCAGTGCTTTTTGGCTTTCTAAGCTAAGAGCATTATCTAACTATGATAGGGATTGATTCATTTCTCTTTCTATTTCTCTTAAAGTTCTCTGTTAGTCTTCTTCTATTTTTGTACTGGATGCTGCAGGATGGAATCTTCTTGAAGAAAAAGTTCCCTTACTTTTCCAACCATCATCACTGTCTTCATTTTCTGTTTCATCAGTACTTTCATCTCTTGAGTCCTCTTTCCTTCTACTCATATCTCCTCTTTTTTCTGCTTTAGCCAATATTCGTCTAATTGCTATCCAACCATGATCTCTTCCTGGTAAGTCAGATCATCATCATCATCTCCAACTGTCCTCCTTCTCATTCTCAGGTGTCCTTTAGTCTGCAGACGTCTTTTTGATTTTGGAACTCGGATACAGTTTTATTGTTGTCTCTGCTTAGCCTGCTTCTATTACATCGTAATCCTCATCTTGGATGTGATAGCTACCTCCTTGACTGATCACTGGCAGATGAGGATAGATTTCCTCAGTTTTTGCTTCCTTCTCATAGGGTGGGGTGTCTTAAAATAGTCCACATGTGAAAAAGGTACATTTATATCTGCCATTTGTTTTTCTATTAATTTAGTACGATGACCTATTGCTTCTGAACCTTTATCCCTCTTTTTTTGCAGCCTTTATCTGTTTCTGACTCTCTTATTCAAATAACTGGAGAATGCTAAGCTCTATTTGTCTTTATTTCCCTGTGCTTTTCTCCACTTCCTTTTTTTCTGCCCTGATTTGCATGTGGCCACAAGTACCTCCATAGTTTTAATTACATCTGGGTTGAATGTCCCCTCTACCGGCCATGGTTGGTCTATGTTAGGCTTATAAAATTTAGCAGATCAATTCCTTTTATTAAAGGATTATTTTCCTTAACTATCTCAACAGGAGTAACCTTTTGAAACATCTGTACTGTCCTCGATTCACAGAGATGATGTGACTAGGCAGTCAGATAAACACCTTTCTTCAACCATGACTCTGAAGACCTTTGTTTGTTTATCCACGGGTTTAATGATTTCGGAAAGGGTGAAACTGCAAAACAATACAGCCTAATATTACTTCTTTTAACAACAGATATGAGCTGTCTTAGATTAAAATATTAGTCTAAACAAGAGTTCCATATGATAAAGTTCTCTCTAAACACAGAGATTAGCTGACATTAAATGGAATTGCAATTTCCCCAGGTAAACACCTTTATGAGTAATATTATTAATAACATCCCAAAACATAAAAATACTATACAATATAAATGCAGACTCAATAAAGAGCACAAAATAATCTATATACATACAGAAGATGCTATCGGAGCACAGAATGAAAGCAGATTCAAACAGATGAACAACTGGTACTGTCTGGCTACTCTCCATTCTCCATGTGTTAGAACCACTTCCTGAATGACCTCATTCAACAAAAACAGAAAATAAAGCTACAATATTTTTATTCACCACAAGGGTACATTCAAAATTATACAGCAATAGTAACAGAACACTCCTCACCTGGCATGATCAAATGCCACCAACAGCATCATCAGTTTAATATCTATTTGTCCACCTTTCGAGGAAGAATAAGAACAGTCTCAGAAACAGGCCTCAATAAAACTTTAGGCCCTCGCCTCTGCAGACTTTGATCTCCAATTTTCGTACTTTGCCATCTTTGCTAGGGAAGACTTGAGTGATAAGCCCCAATGGCCATTCATTACTTCTCAACTGGTTATCCTCGAGAAGCACAATGTTACCAGGGTCCATATTTACATTACTATCCTGCCACTTCCTGCGTGACTGTAGTGTGTGAAGATACTGCTTTCTCCACTTGTCCCAGAAAGTTTGAGCCCCAAATCTCAGCAGACCATGAATATCAATGATAGGGTCCAAGGTTCTGAGAGTGCTATTTTGAGGGATCTTCTCATTTCTTCAGATACAAGCATATTCTTTTAATTTTGGGAAAGCTTTCTAGTTTCTGGAAAAGTGCATTCTCAATGGCCTCTGGTGAGCCAAAACATTCATCTAATCTGTTCCAAATCATCCTCAGTCCCCTCTCTGGCTGATTAACATGGATGGTTCTAATACGGCTGGCATGCTCAGCTGAGTCTTTTCCCAACAACTTGACCAAGAGATCGATCTCTTCACTGCATGTCAAATTCAAGTCATCAACTGCATTTTGGAAAGAACGCCGCCAAGATTTGTAGCTCTCAGGTTGGTCGTTAAATTGGAGTAAATCAGTACTGACCAGCTCACGACGAGCGAGAAACCTGACAAAATCAGACATTTTAGAATCGTCACAGTGAGAATGTTGTGGTACATATCCATGGACTAGGGGAGAAAAGTTATTATTATTCTGCTCACTTCTTCGGGCATAAGATGCATTTGGAGCATGGAATGGGCTCCGAGTTTTTAAGCAATCTAATGGTGGAACCGGATTTTCAAGAGTCATTTTTAGTGTCAACAGATGGAAAACCTTCTTCTGCCTTGGGTTGCAAAACAGAGGGAGAGTTGGGTTGAACAGGATTTGCATGCACTTGTTTCATCTTATTGCCCAGTGAAGGTCTGGTGCCCCCTCCAGAGTGTATTCCTGCCTTGCGCCCAATGATTCCAGGTAGGCTCTGGACCCCCCGCGACCCTGACTTGGATAAGCGGTTATAGATAATGAATGAATGAATGAATGTTTCATCTTATCTTGAGGTAGCACATCTACCAGAGAGGTTAATTGTTTATCTGCATATTTGTTAACATTCTACTACACAATCTTTTGTGCGTTGTTCAGGATCAAGAGGCATAGCATCTAGCTTGAGATTGCAGCTGTGTTTCTCACTATTAGCATCTGACGCTGTTTCCAAACCTCAGCTTCTGCTACGGCTGCAGCAGCTTCTTTTTCTAAAGTTAACATCTCAGCAGTTGAAGCTTCCAGTTGAGCTTTCTCTAATTTAAATTGCATCTCCTTTTCTGCAAAATATAGACGTGCTTTAGCACCTTCTGCTCAGCCATCGTAGCTGTGGTGACTGGTGATGAACTTCTCGAGCGCTGAGAGGAATGTGACGCAGAAGCCCTAGTAATTAGTGAAGATGCCTGTTCATTGTATGAATCAGAGAGTATTGGTAAACTGTATACGTGTCTGTAGTAATCAATGAGGTGTGCTACCAGGTTTGCTGTTTGCTGTGGGCTGCGCTGTCCTGTGATGCAGAAATTCCTCGATTCACAGAGATGGTGTGACTAGACAGTCAGATAAACACCTTTCTTCAACCATGACTCTGAAGACTTTTGTTTGTTTATCCACAGGTTTAATGATTTCTGAAAGGGTGAAACTGCAAAACAATACAGCCTAATATTACTTCTTTTAATAACAGGTATGAGCTGTCTTGGATTAAAATATTAGTCTAAACAAGAGTTCCATATGATAAAGTTCTCTCTAAACACAGAGATTAGCTGACATTAAATGGAATTGCAATTTTCCCAGGTAAACACATATTTAAGTAATATTATTAATAACATCCCAAAACATACAAAATACTATAAAACATAAATGCAGACTCAATAAAGAGTACAATATAATCTATATACATACAGAGGATGCTATCAGAGCACAGGATGAAAGCAGATTCAAACAGATGAACAACTGGTACTGTATGGCTACTCTCCACTCTCCATGTGTTAGAACCACTTCCTGAATGACCTCATTCAACAAAGACATAAAATAAAGCTACAATATTTTGATTCACCACAAGGGAGTGCTACATTCAAAATTATACAGCAATAGTAACAGAACAACTTCAGTGCTCATTTTTGGCATTATACTGGTTTAATATATCCTGATTATAAAGTAATACTAATTATTAATTTTTAACCAGTTTACACTTAATAATTTTTTTCTCCCTACTTTTCATAGGTTTATAGCCACTGTATCAACAGAAATTACCCCTGATTATAGTTCGCCAACTTCAGAGAGTTCAAACCTTAATATGCAATGCAAATTCACACTGCTAAATACCCTTTACTAAGTAATTAATGCATCCGATCACCTGAAAACAGCAAAAATCACTATACTAAACTTCCTATTAACTCCAGTTTACTCAGAACTAACTCAAATACTAAACACCTTTTACAACTCTTAATGGAATTATAAACCTAAAAAGTATATTGTCTTAATACTGCATGAGTCAAACTGTTGCCAAGCTTTTCTTTTCATAAATGTCATATAGTCTCTTATATGCCCACACACAACTGAAAATTAATCCTAAATTGAAAAATTTCTTACAATAGCCTGTAAAAGAAGTCTAAATGAGTATCAGCAATAATGACTATATGAGTATATTTACATACATTATTAAATGCAGGTATTTGAGAAAGAGTACAGGCCTTGCTCAGACAGGATCCAGCTGCTCGCATTGACTTTAGTACCCGTTTCTGCTGCTGGGCTGTGGTCAGTTGCTGCTGTCTTCAGCCCCCACTTTTTCTCTCGCACACAACTCACAAGATAAGGAAAACAGACAGATAGGTATTTAACACATTGAGCTTACTTATTGGTAATTAAACATTCAAAACTTTAGTCCATTTATAACATTTTTGTCTTTCAATTCCAGATTGTAAAATATTATTTTCATATAAAACAAGTGTCGGTAAGTATATTTGTTGACTTAGGACCAGGATAATTCCTGAACAACAAATGAACAAATTAATGAGTAAGGGACCAGAGAGTGACTGATAGCAAAGAAAACAGAAGGAAAGCATATAATTCTACTTCATTTTAATATACTTCAATATAAATGATACTCTGCCATAAAATGATATTCATTCATTCATTCATTCATTATCTGTAACCCTTATCCAGTTCAGGGTCGCTGTGGGTCCGAGCCTACCTGGAATCACTGGGCACAAGGCAGGTATACACCCTGAAGGGGGCGCCAGTCCTTCACAGGGCAACACACATACTCACACATTCACTCACACACTCACACCAGCGGACACATTTGAGTCGCCAAAGACTAAGAAGAGACTGAAAGAATAAACCTGAAATTACAACAACACACACTCCCCACACATCTGCTACTGTGTTTTTGCCTCGAGTGAATGGATTAAAGTGAGATATAGAAATGTTCAATGTTTAGAGAAACATTTTTATAGAAAGTAGTAATGGTTCAAAATTGAACCAACACATTTACTTAAATCCCTTATAGGGCCCCCCTTGTAGCATTCGGAATATACAGTTTGTACTGAACTGTCATGTATCAGATATCTGAAACTGCAGCTCTCTGAGTTTGATCGCCCCCTGGTGACACAGAGGAGATGTAACACCACTCTCACAAAACGTCACTGTTGTGCTACCCTTAAAGGTACAACTTCAATACCTCCACTGTATTTCCACTTGTGTGCCTTCGAACGCATATGAACTTGAGTTACATCCGATTCTTAATCCAGAGGGTTCAATGAGGTCTCTCACCCTTTACAGCTATAACAACTTCAACTCTTCTGGGCAGGGTTTCCCCAAGGTTTAGGAGTGTGTTTATGGGAATTTTTGATAATTTGATAATAATAAAAAAGTGTGAGGTCAGACACTGATGTTGGATGAGGTCTGGCTCACAGTCTCTGCTCTAATTCATCCCAAAGGTGGTCTGTCAGGTCAAGGTCAGGGGGCCAGTCAATTTCTTCCACACCGAACTCACTCATCCATGTCTTTATGAACATTGCTTTGTGCACTGGTGCATAGTCATGTTAGAAACGAGGAGGGCCATCCACAAACTGTTCCGACAAAGTTGGGAGTAGGAAATTGTCCAGAATCCCCTGGTGTGCTGAAGCATTAGGAATTCATTTCACTGGAACTAGGGGGTCGAGCCCAACTCCTCAAAAACAACCCCACGCCATAATCTCCCTCCACCAAGTTTTACACTTGGCATAATGCAGTCAGACAAGTACCATTCTCCTGGCAACTGTCAAACCCAAACTTCTCCATCAGAACGCCAGACAGAGTAGAGTGATTCTTCACTCCAGAGAACACTCTCCACTGCTCTAAAATCCAGTGGCAGCATTTCGTTTGGTGATGTAAGGCTTGGATTAGAATTGGGCAATATGGCCAAAAATGTTATTATGATGAGGTTTTCTATATTGATCAGTCTTGATATTTATCACATAATTATTTTTCAAATAATATTAACATTTTGTCACATTGTGAGCAAGGACATCCTTCTAAAAATGTAGACTAAATACACCAAATGTCCATTAATATACAACATTTAAATTTGTATTATCCACACATAACATTCAGTTCAGTGTTGCAGTGGGAATGGAGATATTTAAGAGATGCAGGCTGATAGTAAGCAGTAAGTGCTGAATGTACATATATAGAATTTATATATATATATATATATATATATATATATAACATAAGGGCGGCACAGGGGCCTGGAGGTTGTGGGTTCGATTCCAGCTCCGGGTGACTGTCTGTGAGGAGTTGGTGTGTTCTCCCCGTGTCCGCGTGGGTTTTCTCCGGGTGCTCCGGTTTCCTCCCACAGTCCAAAAACACACGTTGCAGGTGGATTGGCGACTCGAAAGTGTCCGTAGGTGTGGGTGAATGTGTGTGTGTCTGTGTTGCCCTGGGAAGGATTGGCGTCCCCTCCAGGGTGTATTCCCGCCTTGCGCCCGATGATTCCAGGTAGGCTCTGGACCCCCCGCGACCCTAAATTGGATAAGCGGTTACAGATAATGGATGGATGGATGGATTATAACATAATAAATATAGTTTGGCGAGAAAGACATGATGTGCAGATGGAGTAGAAAATGCTATAATGCATGATATACAATGGATATATAAATACTACAAACTTGATATATAGAGAACTAATTTACATGGTGGGTTACCAAAGGTGGGTTGGATATGTTTACATTAATTGAATGTGCAGAATATGTGTAACCCAATATAATATACAATTATGTATAGTGTAAATATAGTATGCAGAGAATGTAGTACAGTCAATGACCAGATTACGGATGAGTATGTGTTATCGGTGGACAGAGTTCAGTAAGGAGACAGCTCTGGGGAAGAAGCTGTTTGTCAATCTACTTGTCCTGATCTGGAGGCTCCTGGAGCACCTGCCAGAAAGCAAGTGGACAAACAAACTATGAGCAGGGTGTCAGGAATCTTTAAGAATGCTGCGGGCTCAATGAAGACAGCGTTTCTTCCATACAAATCAAATCAACTTTTATTTATATAGTGCTTTTCACAACGAAACGTCATCACAAAGCAGCTTTACAGAGATCCGGGTCCAAGCCTCCTATGAGCAAGCCAGGGGCAACAGTCACAAGGAAAATCTCCCTTAGCACACGAGGAAGAAACCTTGAAAGGAACCAAGACTCATACGGGGAAGCCATCCTCCTCGGGTCGACACCGGAGAAACAACAGAGAACAGAACAGAAGTAAAAGTGAAATGATGACAGATGAATGGGTTATAGTAATGTGAATGTAGTTGTTAGGGTTGATGAGGGATGAGGGGTGCGGACTGAAGGAGGGCGGACGCAAACGCTGAGAACACAGACTTTATTAACAAAACTTAACGAAACAAACATAACACGACTGGGGCATGAAACGGGCATGAAACGAGCATGAGAATAACATGGGCTGCAAACGTACGAATAACACGAAGAACACATGAACCATACGAGGAACAAGAAGAACAGAGAACAATCGAAACAGAGAACAACGCACACGAAACAAGGAACAATGAACGACACCAGGAAGTGAGGGAAGGTGACCTAAATACACCAACAAACGAGAAACACCTGAAACGGACAACGAGGGTAAAGACGAGGAGGCGGAACAAAGGCGGGGCATGAACATAAACAAAACAAAGCCATGTGCGGAGACAGAGAAAACAAACCTGACGAGACGAGGGCGTTACAGTAGTATATTAGTGCTGGAAGGAGGAGGGGATCGGTGATTCTGTGTGAGTTAAAAGTAGGTGCAGAGTTAATTTGACATAAAACAGCATGGCCAAGCATGAGAGTTTAGATGAGACAAGGCCAGGATCTTGTACAGAATACACAGGAGCTGGATCAGGGCAACATCTGGAGAGCAGCAGGACATCTCAAAGCATGAGAGAGACAGGAGAAAGAAAACCAGACAAAGGGAACAAATAAAAATACAGAGGTTAGTAGGGTCATGGTAAAGAACAGGCAAATTTGTCCTGCAAAAAAAGCTTCCACAGGTCAAGCAAGAGAACCCAGCGACAGACAGCGTGTTGGCGGTTACTAGAAAGCTAACTAAAAAAGCTGTAGCTATGGTCATATGACCGGGTTAATACAGAGCAGTGATAATATGAAAACCAGCTCGAAAACACTAATAGAGAAGGAGTAACCTGAAAGTGAATGATTAACCAAAAGCTTGTTTGAAAAGGTAGGTTCTTAGATTTAAAGACTGAGAGGGTGTCTGAGCCCCGAACAGTAACCGGAAGTCTATTCCAGAGTTGAGGAGCTTTGTGAGAAAAGGCTCTTCCTCCTGCAGTGTTTTTCTTAAAGCGAGGAACAAAGAGTAGATGGGCATCCTGTGAACGAAGTGTACGTGACGAGCGATAAGGTATGAGAAGTTCAGTAAGATACTGCGGGCCTAAACCATTTAGAGATTTATAAGCTAAGAGGAGTATTTTATAGTCAATGCGAAATTTTACAGGTAGCCAGTGTAGGGACGAGAGAACTGGGGTGATATGGTCGAATTTTCTAGCTCTAGTGAGCACCTTGGCTGCTGCATTTTGAACTGAAGCTTGTGTAATGCTTTACCTGAGCTCCCTGCCAGGAGCACATTGCAGTAGTCTAGATGTGAAGTTATAAAAGCATGCACTAGTTTCTTTGCATCTTTTAAGGATAAAATATGCCAAATTTTGGCAATATTGCGTAGGTGGAAGAAGGCGGTTTTGACTGTATTGGATATGTGGGTATCAAATGTGAGAGTCGAATCAAAGGCTACCCCTAAGTTTTAATGATGGTATTGTGTCTTACTGTTGAATTATCAGAATTAATAGCAGCATTTCTGAGTGAATGTATCTGAGTATCTGTACCTAGTAACAAGACTTCAGTTTTATCAGAATTTAACACGAGGGAATTTTGCATCATCCAGTCTTTAATTTCATTCAGACAAGCAACATCATTAGGTTTGGCTGATATGTACAGTTGTGTGTCATCAGCGTAACAGAGGAATTGAATACCATGCTTATGAATTGGTCTACCCAGTGGCAGCATGTAGAGTGTGAACAATACAGGGCCAAGCACGGATCCTTGTGGAACACCATATTTAACTAAAGTATGATTAGAGGATTTATTATTCAGGTAAACAAATTGATAATGGTCAGATAAATAGGATCTGAACCAAGAGAGGCAGATCCGTTTATTCCTACCAGATTTCCCAGCCTATCAAGAAGCATCACATGATCTATGGTATCAAACACTGCACTAAGGTCAAGCAGCACCAGAGTAGAGATATAGCCCTTAACATGTGAAAGGAGTAAGTCATTAGTTACTCTTGTTAGAGCTGTTTCTGTGCTGTGATTTGGTCTAAATCCAGACTGAAAAATGTCATGAATGTCATTGTTTTGTAGGTAAGAACACAACTGCTGTGACATGACTTTTTCTAGAATCTTAGCAATAAAAGGGAGGTTTGATATTGGCCTGTAGTTTGTGAGCACAAGAGGGACAAGATTGGGTTTTTTAATAATTGGTTTGATTACCGCTAGTTTCAGAAGTTTTTGTACATATCCAATGTTGAGGGATGAATTTATTATTGTGAGCAATGGTCTAATGACTTTAGGTAAGATTTGTTTAAATAATTGTGTTGGTATAGGATCCAGTAACCATGAAGATGATTTAGATGAGCTAATTAAACTAAGCAAGTCATTTTCAATTGACAGAATTGAAGTAGTCTAAGTCCACCTCAGAGCTGGCGGGGGGTTCATCAACAAAAGCCAGTGTGACTTTGGACTGATTTTGGATTTTGAGGCGAATGCAATCAATTTTATCATTAAAAAACCTGATAAAGTCATTACTACAGAAATCAGAGGGGACAATGGGGTTGATTTTCTTTTTGATGCCAATTAGATTTGATACAGTGCTTAAAAGGAATCTAGGGTTGTCTTTGTTGTTTTCTATAAGGGAAGAGATGTACTGTGATTTGGCTTTAGATAAGGCATGTTTGTAGTCGGTGAGGCTGTGCTTCCATGCAATTCAGAAACATTCTAGTTTTGTGTGTCTCCATTTACGTTCATGGTTGTGAGCAGCCAGTTTTAAGGCACGCGTCCTGCACTGTACCATGAAGCAAGCCTTTTCTCTCTGAATTGTTTGGTCTTGACTGGTGCAACACTATCTAGGTTTGTACACAATAAATGTTGTAGGTTGTTTGTAATGAGCTCAAGGTCATTTGGGTCATACGTCCTCAACTGATGGAAGTGAGGTCCCTGTAATTTTCTGGGCCATATTCACCACTCGCTGTAGTGACTTACGGTTAGCAACAGTGCAGTTCCCAAACCAGACTGTGCTACAGCTGGACAGGATATTCTCAGTCACACAGCGATAGAAGTTCACCAGAATGGCTGGAGACAGATGATGTTTCTTTAGCATATTCAGAAAAAAGAGGCGCTGGTGAGCCTTCTTGACCAGGCTGGAAGTGTTGGAGGTCCAGGAAAGATCCTCCGATATGTGTGTTCCCAAGAACTTGAAGCTAGCGACCTGTTCAACAGCCATCCCGCTGATATAGATGGAGTTGTGCATGCCACGTTTCTCCCTCCTGAAGTCTATGATAAATTCCTTTGTTTTATTGGTGTTAAGAAGCAGGTTATTGTCAGCACACCATGTGACCGGATGTTCTACATCCTCTCTGTAGGCTGTCTCATCATTGTTGCTGATGAGGCCAATCACAGTGATGTCGTCAGCAAACTTGTTCATAGAGTTTTATATATGAACAGTCTTGCAGTCGTGAGTGAAGAGGGAGTAGAGAAATGGGCTTAGCACAGAGCCCTGGGGCACGCCAGTGTTGAGTGTGATGGTGGAGGAGTAGGTATGGCCTGACCTAACATGCTGAGGCCTGTTGGTCAAGAAACTTTTAATCCAATAATAGAGAGAGGAGTCAATGCCCAGATCTCCAAGTTTAGTGACTAACTTGGGTGGGATTATCGTGTTAAATGCTGAGCTAAAATCAACAAACAATATTCTAGCATATGTGTTGTTATTATCCAGATGTGAGACCACAGTATGTAGTGCAATGCAAACGGCATCCTCTGTGCTTCTATTATTGCGGTATGCAAACTGATGTGAGTCCAGTGTAGGTGGGAGACAGACCTTTGGTTGAGCCAGGACCAGTCCCTCAAAGCACTTCATACTGATGGGTGTAAGTGCTACAGGGCGAAAGTCATTCAGACATGTCAGCTTGGGGTGTTTTGGTACAGGTATGATGGATGTGGCAGTTGGAACAGCTGCCTGGGTGAGAGACAGATTGAAGATGTCCGTAAAAACTCCAGTGAGTTGCTTCGCACATGCTTACAACACACGCCCGGGAACACCATCTGGGCCAGCAGCCTTGTGTGCATTAATCCTGCTCAGTGCATTGTACAAACCGGATTCCAAAAAAGTTGGGACACTAAACATGTGAATAAAAACTGAATCTGAAACTGAAACCAGAATCTTGCATTGAAATCGTTTGCCTCCTACTTAGAAAATTTAACTTTTTCTGTAAATATAGGACTGTCTTCCTCTTCCTTTCCTGCATCTCTTACTTGTGGTGTACCTCAGGCTCTATCTTGGGACCCATCCTCTTTTCCCTGTACATGCTCCCTCTGGGGTCAATCTTTCAAAAATATAATGTTTCATATCATTGTTATGTGGATGACACACAGCTTTATCTTCCGCTGATATCAGGAGAGAATTGTTCACTAAAACTCATGTTTGATTGTTTGAGGGACATGGAGTGCTGGATGTCTCAGAACTTTCTCAAACTGAACCAAGACAAGACAGATGTGATAATTTTCGGAAATTCCCACTTGAATCCAGCCATGGCCAATGAACTGGGGCGTTTGTCATCTAATGTACACAGCAAAATAAAAAACCTTGGTCTCATCTCTGACACTGATCTTACATTTGAAAAGCAAATAGGCACTATTGTGAGAGGTAGTTTCTTTCAACTCCATCATATAGCAAAACCTAAGAGAATACTGTCTTGACCTGGAAACAGTTATTCAAGCTTTTATCTCCTCCCATATTGACTATTGTAATTCTCTGTACCTGGGTATATCTCATTTGAGCCTGTTACGACTGCAACTGGTCCAAAATGCAGCTGCAAGGCTTTTGACCGGTACTAAGAAAAGGGAGAGAATTACCCCTGTGTTGAAATCGTTGCACTGGCTACCAGTGAAATACAGAGTTGAATTTAAAATCTTAGTGTTTGTCTTTAAAGCTCTCCATGGCCTGGCTCTGAAATATATTTAGGATCTTCTTTGCTTTCGACCCCATGTGCCCTACGTTCCTCTGACAAATTGCTTTTAGACACCCCTCACTCTCGGTTGGAGTTTGGTTGACTTTGGAACAGTCTCCCACTCTTCATAAAGCAATCCCCTACAATAGTAACTTTTAAGTCCAATTTGAAAACCTATTTATTTTCTCTGGCCTTTGGGTCCTTTTAAATTATTTTAGCCATTTGTTTATGCCTTGGTTTATTTTGTCTTGCCATCAGTATTTTCTCCACAACGTTTTATTGTTAGATTCTTTTACTTGTTTTATTTCTTTTACATGTATGTTTTATAATTTTATCTGGTTTGTTTGTTTGTTGATTGTGCAGCACTTTGGCTGACATTCACTGTCTTTAAAATGTGCTATATAAATAAACTTGACTTGGCTTGACTTGAATGCAATGATGAATCATGCCAATATGTCAATATTTTATTCGTAATAGAACATAGGTGACAGATCAAAAGTTTAATCTGAGAAAACGTAACATTTTAAAGGAAAAATATGTTGATTCAAAATTTCACAGTGTCAACAAATCCCAAAAAGTTGGGACAAGTAGCAATAAGTGGCAGGAAAAAGGAAATTGAGCATATAACGAACAGCTGGAAGACCAATTAACACTAATTAGGTCAATTGACAACATGACTGGGGATAAAAAGAGCTTCTCAGAGTGTCAGTGTCTCTCTGAAGCCAAGATGGTAAGAGGATCACCAATTCCAACATTGTTGCGTAGAAAGATAGTGCAGCAATAACAAAATGGTGTTACCCAGCGTAAAAGAGCAAAGACTTTTAAGTTATCATCATCAACACTGTATAACATCATCAACAGATTCAGAGAATCTGGAACAATTGCTGTGCGTAAGGGTCAAGGCTGTAAAACTCTACTGGATGCTCGTGATCTCCGGGCCCTTAAACGTCACTGCACCTCAAACAGGAATGTCACTTTCAAGGAAATAACAGAATGGGCTCAGGAATACTTCCAGAAAGCATTCCAGAAACACAAAGAAGGCCCAAGACGATTGAACAGTTAGAGGCCTGAATTAGACATGAATGGGAGAGCGTTCCTATTTCTAAACTTGAGAAACTGGTCTCCTCTGTCCCCAGACGTCTGTTGAGTGTTGTAAGAAGAAGGGGGCATGCCACACAGTGGTAAAAAATGGCCTTGTCCTAACTTTTTTGGGATTTGTTGATGCCATGAAATTTTGAAATAACATATTTTTCCCTTAAAATGATACATTCTCTCAATTTAAACTTTTGATCTGTGATTTGTGTTCTATTCTGAATAAAATATTAGATGTTGGCACCTCCACATCATTGCATTCACTTTTTATTCACAATTTGTTTAGTGTCCCAACTTTTTTGGAATCCAGTTTGTAATTATTTATAAGCTAATAATGGGGAGCTGATATAAACACAGGTTTGGGCTCATTGTGCCCCTATATTACAGCCATAATAGAATATTATGCCAATCAGGTAGTCAAAAATCCAGGACCTGAGGGGGGCATCTTCTTGCATCGCTGTCCGCTTATCACCCAGAAGAGCAGACTTAATGGTGTTGAATGGACTGGAGAAGTAGGGCGGCACGGTGGCGCAGCAGGTAGTGTCGCAGTCACACAGCTCCAGGAACCTGGAGGTTGTGGGTTCGATTCCCGCTCCGGGTGACTGTCTGTGAGGAGTTGGTGTGTTCACGTGGGTTTCCTCCGGGTGCTATGGTTTCCTCCCACAGTCCAAAAACACACGTTGGTAGGTGGATTGGCGACTCAAAAGTGTCCGTAGGTGTGAGTGTGTGAGTGTGTCTGTGTTGCCCTGTGAAGGACTGGCGTCCCCTCCAGGGTGTATTCCCGCCTTGCGCCCGATGATTCCAGGTAGGCTCTGGACTCCCCGCGACCCTAAATTGGATAAGCGGTTACAGATGATGGATGGATGGACTGGAGAAGTCAAAAATCATAACCATCACAGTACTAGCTGGCTTGTCCAGGTGAGCGTAGATGATGGCATGCTTAAGTCCCTGGCGGGCCGGTAGGCAAACTGGAGGGTCCAGAAATAGCTGGACCATGGGCGAGCCTCTCCTTGGTCTTCATCACATGGGACGTCAGTGCCACTGGCCCTCTGTATCAGACACCACAGACACCATCAGGGCTTGTAGCCTTGTTTGTGTGGAGCCTCTTCAGTCTTCTCACCTGGTCAGCAGTGAGACTCACTGTAGAGATAACCGGTGGGGGAGGGGTGGAGGTGTGAAGTGGGTTATCAGGAAGGCGGAGGAAGGGGGAGTGGAGTGGGCTGCTGAGGACTGGCAGCAGAGGATTCCGTTCCAGACCTCCCTCACATTGTTCCACTGCAGCTTCCTCTGTGAATTCCGCTGTGAATATGGATTTGTGCTCCTAAAAACATAGTCCCACTCTGTGGGAGGCAGCACTATCTAACACCATCTTTTTAGACTTTTTTAGTGTTCGTTGAGCAATCTGCAGTGACTTCCTATCACCAGCAGCAGTACAAGCATATACACAGCACCAGCAGAGTCACTTCTGGAGTCATCAGAGTTATTAGAACAGAATGGAGATAACAGAGGATGTTTATGCAAATTCAAATATTTTTGTAGAACAAAGATCAGGATCCAAATGCAGGGACCCTGCGTATGAAGACATGTATGTGAATGAGGATCAGATGACCAGAGGAAACCAACAGAACCTCAGTTCAGTAAATCCTCAGGACAGAGGTGAGGTTAAGGCCCTACTGCATTTTTATAATTTTGCTAAATCATTTTCGGAAATAAAAAATAAAATAAAATGAAACATTTTCCTGCATATATTCTAGAACATTGGTTCTCAAACTGTGGTAACTGTTCCACTGGTGGAATGTGAAGCAGCAAGAGGTGATACGCCTCTTTAATAAATTTTGTTTGTGTTAAAAAAATATAACATGGTCTATGAATAAATGGTAGTTCAGTCTGTGAGGGATGGGCTGGGGCAGTTCAACCACTTCTAACTGAACATAAGAAAAGGCTAGAGACAGATGTGAGTGACTTGATGTTTGTTACAAAAAGGGCAACGTGGAAACGAGAAATACAAATCAAGACACAAACAGTGAAATATTCCAGAGCCCAGAAAGACTACATCTTTTTGATTTGAATAACCTTTTAAACGTTTAATACATCACTAGATCTTAAGGTTCTTTTCCCATTTAAACACATCAGCAAAAACTGTTCTTTATAGAAGCAGAAGAGGTTCTTCTATGGCATCGCTCACAGAACATTTTGTAGCACCTTTATTTTTAAGAGTGTAAAATTAGAGAGAACCCTTAACTGAAGTAAATCAGCGTGGCCGATCTTCACCCACTGTTTAACAGCACTGTGCCTCCTTCACCTACTGATACCAGCACCGAGGGCCACTGTGACCTGCTCCAAGCGCCGCACAGTTTTCACCTATGGTCTGTTAAAGCACATATTAAACTGCCCTCTCTTCTTGTTTTTATTTCTCTCTCAATCCTTTTTTCCCCAAAATTGTATGTGATCTTATGAATGTATAATTACAGTTCAGGCCTGTAGTTATTAGTATTCTCATTATTTTTAGTAATTATTTTAGAACAATTACTTTGTGAAATGCAAATTACAAATATTCAAGAAAGACATTCATAGGATTCACAGGTGGTACTTGGTCTGAAAAGTTTGAGAACCACTGTTTTAGAAGATTACACACGTGACCTTCATCTTTTCAATTTAGAATATAAAGATTAATTAATTCACTGAAATGTATCACATATTTACAGTGAATTTCTGTTCTAGAGTCTAGACGGAGCAGACTGTACAGACTGGCTGTGGTGTGTCTGGGGCTGCTGTGCGTTCTCCTGCTGATAGCCATCACAGTGCTGTGGATCAAGTTTAACAGCCTGAATTTACAGAGAGACCAACTACAGAGCAGTAACACCAACCTGATGATGAAGAGAGACCAGCTACAGACCAGTTACACCAACCTGACGAGGGAGAGAGACCAGTTTAATGCCAGTTACACCAACCTGATGACGGAGAGAGACTGGCTACAGACCAGTAACACCAACCTGATGATGGAGAGAGACCAGTTACAGACCAGTAACACCAACCTGATGAGGGAGAGAGACCAGTTAAAGAGCAGTCTGTTCACAAACCTTGGTGAGGAAATACATTCTTAGATTGAAAATGTTTGAGTCCTTAAATAACTGATTTCTGGATGTGGAGCTACATTCAAACGCATTTCAAACTAAAACTAAATCTTTTTTTCTGAATGTTACCAGCAATTAAATCAAATCAGGTTAAATGTCACATCACATTAACACAGGTGTAAAAGGTGAAACGCTTAGCTGTGCAGTCCCTTCCAGTATTAAATACACAAGAAATACAAGATAAATATAAACACATAATTTACACTATACAGTAATCACTCACTACTTCGTGGTTCATCTTTCGCGGATTCGCAACTTCGCGGGTTTTTTCATGGGGGCTTATAACCACTATATCGCGGATATTGAGGGAAAATCTAGGAAAACCGTGAAAGATGAATAGCCAAAAGTATTTTTTGTATTATTATTTACATGTATTAGACTGGGCCTTGAATAATTTCTGTTCTTTTTGGACCGTTCCCAAAGTAATTAAAATTTAGAAAATATCAAAAAGTTCCAAAATAGAACCTTCCTCCTGAGGGAGGCGTGCTCGTTCCGGAAGTTTTACAAAGACCAGTCGAGTGAAGTTCAAAGCAAATCAAAGTATTTATTACAATACTGGATCCAGGAGAACTAATACATAAGAAACGCAAAGTGCCCTTTCCACGCAAAGTTCTGACCTTCCCATCTGACTCCACAGTTTTATACCCCAAATGACGTATACCCTACTGGCAAGGCGTTTCTGGCTGATTAACATATATTAATATGCATAATAAGACATGTTAGTACTCATGTTTCTCGCGTGCAGGTTTCCCATGCACCTGTGACCCCAAAACACTCATCATGCCCTTCTGACACTGTAGGTTTTGTTTCCCACACTCCTTTTCTGTCACCAAGATTCAGAGGAGTCACTAATGGACTTAAGGTCACTGAGATGCCCTAAAGTTCAACTCCCCCTTTTGGCTAACACTTGTAATTTATATCAGCACGCTAAAAGCCTAAGTGCAGATCTGTTCAATGTTAGAAGTCTAAGAATTTAGAAAGGTGCTAATACTGAGTCAAAATGCCAGTTAGTGTGCAGATTCTAAACTTGTTTAAATGCATGTCTAGATACTGGTTAATCATTCATATGAGTACATATAAGATACAAGATTTCACACAATTATAAATGCTTAATTTTAACTAATCATTTAAGGATATTTGTCCACTAATACAAAGTAATAAAATTGTTTTTTTTACAACAGCCTGTAGGGGACACAATATATCATTTACAAGTGTTTCTTACATACAGTACATGTGTTGTTCATGTCCACATCCAAGATAAATTTACTAACACTAAATCACAGCTTAGGAATGACTCTATTAAAGAAACTGGTAGGATATCACATGTAGTTCCAGCTGAAAAACATTATAGAATAACTGTTTAATGCAAAGGGTGTGTTGGTAACGGAACAGGGAGGGGTTTAAAAGTCCAAATACTCATTAAATACATAAAAATATATCTTTCCTCTTCTTCGCGGAAATTCGTTTTTCGTGGGTGGTCTTGGAATGCATCCCCTGTGAAAAACGAGGGGTCACTGTACCTGTATCACTGTACTGTTTGTAGATGTGTACACATTATAGTTCAGATAAGACTGAATTACACATGCAGTGTTAAGAACTTGAGCGGTGAGAACAAGTTTTGGTGGTTTCAGTGTTTCAGTTCCTGTAACGTAAGGTAAAGTGCTGTGTACAGAGCTGTTTTTTTCATGTGGTTGTTGCCAGTGACGGACAGTGAACTTTTACACTTTGCTAAGGGCTTGTCAGCAGCCAGTGTTGGCTAATACATGCCCTACAATGTAAATGGTAACATATAATGTTAGATTTCTCAGAGAACAGTGTTCTGAATGCTTTGGAATTCATCAGTATTTTCTAACGCTTTAAAACGGTGTGAATGTTGTGATCACACCCTGATTATTTAAGAAGAATATTCTGTTGTGTTCTTCCACTGTAGCTTCTTTCTGAATGTAGTAGTTTTCCTGAATGTAAACATTTTTTATAAAGGAGTAAAGACTGAGAGTATGGAAACACAGAAGATGCACAAAGATTTTTCTGGTTTAAAAAAACAAATCCACAGATGTTGGAAATGAAAATATTACCACACCATTTACAGCAAAGTTGGGACTCTGAGCAAAATGTAAATATAAACAGAATGTGTGGAGGTGTGAATCATTTAAACCATATATTTAATTAAACTAAAACTGGTACAGTTTGATAATGCTACAATAAAGAGGTTAATTGGTCAAATATAAGTGACATTCCTGGATTTAAAAGAGCGTCTGAGAGAGGCTGAGTCTTTCAGAAATAAAGCTGTGGAGGGCTTCACTGTGCTGTGAAAGACTGTGGACAAACAAGTGAAATTATTCTACAATAACGTTTCTCAACTTTAAATAGTAACAGTCTTGGGGAACTCCTCATCTACAGAAGATAATATCATTACAACCTTCAGAGAAACTCTCTGTGTAGCAGGTATTTTACAGAAGGGCACACAGTTCAGGACACAACACACAGCCACACCACACACTGGAAGATTGAGTGTTTCAGGGGTTGTGTATTTTATTTCTGAACACAAGGCATTATTATTGTATGTACACACACACACACACACACACACACACACACACACAAAAGACCCAAAAAAGGAACCATACACATTAGAGTAATGTCTTCCACTTACTACCTCACACACAAAAAACACACATTGGCAGGTGGATTGGAGACACAAAAGTGTCAATAGGTGTGAGTGTGTGAGTGAATGTCTCCGTGTGAAGGACTGGTGCTCACTCCAGGGTGTGTTCAACGTTGTGCCCAGTGATTCTGGGTAGGCTCCGGACCCACCGCCGCCCTGAACTGGATAAGGGTTACAGACAATGAATTAATGTTATTATAGCAACATATGGAAGGGCCAAGGCTCAAAACCAGTATCTGGCTGTGGTCTTTGGGCCCTCAGACAGCACTGAATTAAACACAGGCAGGTTTCTGTAATGGAATCACTGCATGGGCTCAGAAACACTTCAGAAATCCACACTGTAAACACAATTGTGGCATCCACAAACACAAATTAAAAAATAAAATTAAAAGAAAAAGCAATTAATAAACAGATATAAACAGGACCCAGAAACACCTTCTCTGGGCCTGAGCTCATTTAACACTGTAACAGAGCCCTGAGCTGTGGAGCAGCTGAAATCCTGTAACGGACAAGAATCAGAAAAAATCACTTTCAAAACTACAGCCACTGGTCTCCTCAGTTCCCAAACGCTCACAGAGTGGAAACTGTTACTGGCAGTGATTCAGAATGAGAAAATGTTTTTCTAAACACAAACTTTCTCAGTTTGAATATTTACAATGTTGTCTTTGTACTGTTTTAATGTAGGTTTCTATTATTTGAACATCATTGCATTATGTGTTTAATCACATTTTTCAGAATGTCCCAAACTTTTTGGAACTCTCTAGAATTCCTGCACATACTTTCCTCCTAAAATGACCTGCTGCTGATATTTTGTCATGACACATCTTTCTACACACAACCTCACTCTATATTTCTCAGTACTGTGCACTGGTTAATGGTCAGAACCACACGGTCTGTCCTGACAATAAAGCCTCTTGAACTTGGCGTGTTTGTGTGTGTGTGTGTGTGTGGGTGGGTGTGACTTCAATGTCTTCACAGTGTGGCAGGGCTGGGTGTTTTTTGACACCTCTGCATATTACATCTCTACTGACTCAAAGACCTGGAGTGAGAGCAGAGTTGACTGTAAAAACCGAGGAGGAGATCCGGTCATCATAAACAGCAAAGAAGAACAGGTGTGTGTGTGTGTGTGTGAGAGAGAGAGAGAGTGAGAGATGGAGAGAGAGAGAGAGAGAGAGAGAGAGAGAGAGAGAGAGAGAGACTGTTCTTTAAGCATTTTCACACTGACAGGAATACCTCACAAGAAAGATCGGCAGTAAACAACCTTGGATTGGTCTGACCGACAGTGAGAGGGAGAACCAATGGAAGTGGGTGGACGGCTCAGCACTGACCACTGTGTAAGTAAATTTAACCAACTGTATTAGCTCCATTTATCCAGTCATACACAGATTTAAGCAAAAAATTAAAATTAAATAAAACCAACAAAGAACAGACCTCATTCACTAAATAACACCTAAATGTTTTGAATTGTTATGTAAATTTACCCAGTTACAGATTGTTGAAGGCTTTGCTGTTGTCAGACGGGAACAGAATGGAGACGCTTGTAGACTCAAGTACAATAAAATGGGTTTAATGAGATTATAGCAACAAACACCATCAAACTGTTCAAGGTCAAAATCCAAAAGAACAGAGCAAAGACAGGTGAAAGATCAAACAACAGAAAGAAATACAATGTCCTACACAAGACGAGAGGAACAGTCCACAAACGGACAGAGGTCAAAACCAGAAACAACAGGATTAAAAAAAGAGTGAGACAAAATTCAGAGGCATATTATAGCACTCCCTCTCGCATATTTTCACTGAAATGATCTGCTGAGGTGGTGTATAAATGATACTCTGCCATAAAATATTAGTCTTTCTCTATCTGTGATTGGGGAGTGTTACTCCACGTGACTCTGTTTACTCTGTGAAGAGGCTGAAATAATAAACCTGGCATTACAACAACACACACTCACCACACGTCTGCTACTGTGATTTTGCCTCGAGCGGAGGACTAAAGTGAGATATATAAATGTTCACCTCAAATCAGCAGATTCCAACTTCTACAAGGTGCCATGGTGTAGTTGGAGTGTGAAGGCTGGTGTTCCTCCTCCCTCCTGTGTAGCGTTTTATTAATCCTCCACCTTCCATTACATTCTACCTGCAGTTTCATGGAACAAGATGTTAATTTCAGGTCAGTTTTACTTTTACAGTTGTTTTCAAAGCTGGGTTCATCACAAAGTCATAGCCCTGATGGAGTGGTCAGAGAAATTCTCCTTCAGCAAAGCTGGCTCTACTCAGGCCTTCCCTCCTTCATCCTCACATGTTCCAGGTCGTCCAACGCCTCCCTCCCTCCTCCCTCCTCCTCCCTTAAATCTCTCCTCTTCATTCCTCTGTCTGCTGGCTCCAGTAATCTCTGACTTCTATAATGAACATTTAAAACATGTCACACAGCTCAAATAAGGACAGAGCAGACACTTGATAAATGTTTGGAGCAGGTCCCATATCGATCACATGAAACGATTAAGGTGTGGACTCCAGGTTTAGAGAGAAGCTGATGTAAAGAGGTAAGGGTTAAACACTGATGAGACACTAATTCATATTCTGTGTGTTTCAGATACTGGGCTGAGGGAGAACCAAACAACTTGAATGAAGAAGACTGTGTTCACATGAGCGATCGGAAAAACAAAACCTGGAATGACTTGTCTTGTTCTTCCAAACGTCAGTGGATCTGTGAAAGAAGAGTGTCGTGTATGTCTATGTCTCCGCACATGTCCCGCCTTTTTTCCTCCTCCTCGTCCCTGTCTCATTTTTAATCTCCCCCTCGTTATCAGTCTGGGATGTCCCTCGTCTATGTAGTGTATTTAAGTCCTCTTGTGTCACTTCCTAGTTGTCGGTAATTTGTATTGTTTCATTTCCCATGCCATGTTGTTTAGGTCTCCCAAACATCAGTAAAGTTGATGGACTTTCGCACGATGTAAAACCTCAGGTATAGGACCCGGTGAACCCGGCCGCTTCTATCCCTGTGATGGCGGCCAACCCGGCCGCTCCTGTCCCTGTGAAGGCGGCGATCCCGGCCTCTCCTGTACCTGTGAAGGTGGCGAACCCCGTCGTTTCTGTTCCCATGATGGTGGCAAACCCTGCCACTTCTGTTCCTGTTCGTGAGAAGGTGGCCACCTAGGCCGCTCCTGTTCCTGCGAGGGCGGCTTCCTCAGCCGCACCTGTGACAGGTGGCCAGCCTGAAGCTCCTGTTCCCGTGAAGGAACCTCCTGTTTCCGACTCCAAGGACTTCCGGGCCGATCCCTAAAGCTGTGCCCAGGCTGGCTTCTCGGACAGCCTCACAGACTTTTGCAAGTCCTGGGCACCCTCCAGTTGTTTTTGTTCCTCTGTCGGTCCCTGACTTGGTCCCTGTCTTTGTCCTTGTCCCTGTACCTGTGTCTGCCTTTGTCTCTGTCCCTGTCCCTGTCACTGTGTTCGTGTCAGTACCTGTGAATGTCCTGGTCCCTGTTCCCATTCCAAGTCCAGTCCAGTCCTCGTTCCTGTCCAGTATCTTGTCTCCTGTCTCTTCTTCTGTCCTGTCCCATGTCCAGTCCCCTGTACAGTCCCAGTACCTAGCCTCAGTCCTGTCACCAGTCTTGTCTCCCTTTTCTACACCTGTCCTGTCTCCAGCCTCTTCTCCCATCCAGTTCCCTGTTCAGTCCCCAGTCTCTAATGTAAAAATGTCCAGTGTCCAGTCTAATGTCCAGCACCCTGTCCTGTCACCTGCCCCCAGTCTTGTCTCCATTTTCTACACATGTCCCGTCTCAGTCACCGTCTAATATCTAGCACTCTATCTTGTGCTCTGTCCAGTCATGTGTACCTGTTCCTGTCTTGTCCCGAGTCCTGTCTCCTGTTTCTAGTCATGTCCAGTGTCCGTTTCAGTCTAGTCTCTTGTCCACTGTTCAATCCCCATTTCATTCTCTTGTTCAGTCCCCTGCCTGGTCTCCTGTTGGTCCGTTGTCTTGTCTTGTTTTCTGTGCTCTCTCCTGCACCAGCTCCTGGGGTGTCTAAGTGTATGCACCCTGGCAGTTGTGCGTTCAGGAGGGGGCATCTGTCACGCCCTTGTCCTGTCGTGTCTGTTTTCCCCGCCATGTACTCTCTTAGCACATGGCTCTGTTTGTTATTGTCCATGTCTCCACCCATGTCCCACCTTTGTTTCTCCTCGTCCATCTCATTTGTAATCCTGCCCCCTCATTATCAGTCTCAGGTGTCCCTCGTCTATGTAGTGGATTTAAGTCCTCTTGTGTCCTAGTTGTCGGTCATTTGTATTGTTTCATTTCCCATGTCATGTTGTTTAGGTCTCTAGTCTCTGTCCTGTTTAGTCTGCTTAGCTCCCTTTGTCTGTCTCTGTTAGCTCCCTGTGTGTTGCCTTTCTGTTGAAGTCCTTTTTTAACAAGTGCGTCTGCTTTTGTCAGTCCACCCCACGTTCCTGACAAGCCTCTACATGGCCTAGGCCAGAGGTAATTAATTAAAGCTCATTATGGTCCAGTTAGAGAAAATTTTGTCAAGCCAAGGTCTGGAACATAATGTATAACCTGCATATGATCAGTGCCACATCCTGTACATTACAATAGCCTTTTAAATATAGCATCATTTTATGTCATTAACAAATGAATGTCAAATCAATTTCAAACACTAACAAATATTCTAAATAAATAACCCTTTTTCTTATTTCAAGTAAAATGAACAAATAAAACAATGATTTGGAATAAAAAATATCATAAATAAAGTCCCTAATGACTTTTGTACTTGACTTTGATCTTTGGCTTTTCCATAACCAGTAATCTGATTGGCTCTTATTGCTGGAGGGTGGGACTTTGTCCACCTGCAGCAAATTGATAGGCTCTTATTGTTGAATTCATGTTCAGCGTTATGAGAATATAAACCCGTTATCATTCACTTATTTTTTACATTTCTGGTTTTAACTCACACAACACTGTCTTCCCTAAGGACTATTTATGGGGCAGTTGTTGCCTAATGTTTAGAGACCGGGCTTGGTACTGGAAGATTGCCAGTTCATTCCCCAGGACCGATGGAAACATTGAGCAAGGCACTGAACACCCAAATGCTCCCTGGGCACCAGGGATGTCTGGCCGCCACTCTTGGTGTTTGTTCACAGCCCCTAGTGCACTTGATTGTGTGTGTGTGTGTGTGTGTGTGTGTGTGTGTGTGCACTACCACAGATGAGTTAAATGTGGAAGACACATTTCGTTGTACAGTGACAAATAATTGTACATCTACCATTTTATCATGTCCCTTGGGCTGTTTTTACTGGCCCCAAGACAGCGGCATCTGGACCCTGCCCTGTGTGTGTCACTCATTGGAGTCACAGCGCTCATCATAATGCACAGATCTGATTGGCTGAGGAGCTTCCTGGAGTGCTAAACCTGAACCGTAATAACTAGAATAGTCACACCACTTGAAACACACACTCTGTTCAAAATTAAACAGCTCTTAATTGTTTATCAGTTACAGGTCCAGGTCCGGGATTGGACAGTGTCTGGGTCTGGACCAGGACTGTGGTCTATCTGTTCCTGACCCGTGGTCTAGGCCATCACTATGGATGGATAAGCATGAAAGAGCTTTCTGAATGATGTCTGAAACCCATCTGCATGTAGCTGCGACTCCAGCTAGTGTTCATAAGGAGACATATGTGGAAACACTTATCTTAGCAACCGTTTGGATACTGATGTGTGGTAAGTACAGGCAGAGGTTGTTGTATTTAGTTTTCTAAAAAAGCCAATCGATCTGCAGTGTACCGTCTGCAGCTGGAATCCAGGAGAATGCAATTAGCAGCACAAAGGAGGAGGGACAGGACCTCTGTCCTTTTCTTCATGGAGCCACACACTGATCATTCAGGGATTTAGAGTCTAGTGTGTAGTGGCCAGCCCTGACAGCACAGATCAGATCCCACAGCACAGCAACCAGGCGGCAAGGAGCTCTCTCCCAGAGTCCTTATGATAGGAACACCAGTCTGCTCTGTGTCCACCTTGGTAACATGATGTAATTGGAGTCTTTGTAGTTGCAGTGTCTAGAATGTGAGCTTCCCTCTGGGTATTAGGTTTAATCTTCAATTCCTGTTTTTAAGCTAGATTCAAACCCTAAATTTACCAGTTTGCTTTTGAACTTTCTGTTTGATGTGATGCTCTACATAGACTTGTCCAGTGAGGATGTTACACTTTGTCAGGGATGTGACTCGTCTCCAAACCTGTTTCTGATATTTATGGATAGGGTAGCAATGCAGATTCTGGGACAAGATGACTTCTTTTGGGGAGTTCAGGAGATGTATTCGCTTTAATTTGCTGATGATGCTGTTCTTCTGGTTTCCTCATATGGAGACTGCAGTGTACACCTGAATGGTTTTCAGTTTGAAGTGGTTCTTGTGAGGATAAATACCTCCAAGTTGTAGGTCATGGCTCTCTCCCAGAAACAGACGGTGTGCTCCCTTAAGGTAGGGGAGGAGATCCTGCCCAAAATGAAAGAGTTAAATGTGTCTCTGGGTCTTGTTCGCAGGTGATGGGAAGAGGGAATGTGAGATCGACTGTAGGTTTGGTGCAGCATCTGCACTAGTCCTGTCGTGTACCAGTCTGTGGTGAAGAGAAACTGAGCCAAACCGCAAATTTACCTCTCAGTTAATGTCCCCACCTACACCTACAGTCAGAGTTTTGGGTAAAGACAAATAGGGTTATCTTTCTCATTTCTCTCTCTCATGCTTCGAGATGCTGTGTTCCAGCTGTTCTCCCTGGTGTTGTCCTGATCCAGCCCTCACTCCTATGCATCCTGAATGAGGTCTTGGCCTTGTCTTTCCTACAACATCCTGCAAGGCTCAAGAGACTCTTTAACCCCAAATGGACTTTACACCAGCTTTTATTCTTACAAATGTTACAGTGAAAAATAATGTGTTTTATTTTAGGTTATTTTCATAGATTTAAGAATTCTTCTATGATGCAATGGTAATTCTGTGCCTCTTAGTGGTGAATGGTGATCTGCAGGTTGCTCTGATTTTGTTCCACTGAGCTGCCGTAATTCTGCAGCAGATTGTGATTTCAATGCTGTGACCTTTGTCTGAACTGCAGTCATCACGCCACTTAAAGGAGGATTTTCACAGAATCGCTGTTATTCAGTGTTACGTGCAAGAGGCCCTATTTTTTTTTCTCTCCCTCTACCTTTTCTCTCTCTCTCTCTCTCTCTCTCTCTCTCTCTCTCTCTCTCTCTCCTTCTCTAGCTTGTTGCCTGTTCAGCCAAGGGTGGAGCTGTTTCCCAAAACTGCTGTCCTGATCCGCCAATAATAAGAGCTGTTCACCTGAAAGACCTCTTGGATATAAAGGCCACCAAGTGGAACAGAAGGAGAAACAAGAAAAGGGAGATTTTTGCTTGTGTGAGAGTTATATGTTGCTAATTTATGGCTTGAGGTTTGTTGTTGCTAGCTTAGGCTTACAGATGTTGCTGCTATTTTGTTTGATCTTTGCTGCTAGCTTAAATTGAGGCTATTGTTGCTGTTGAGGTTACTTCATTACATTATTTAGCTAGGGTTTGAGGTCTAGTTATGCTGCTGCTAGCTTAGCTTTAGCCTAGCTTCACTTTAGCCATTTTAAAACTGTTGATTTACATACCTTGTTAAAAATTTCTACTACCACTACTGGTGTGGACAGGCCAGTACAGGCACCTATACACTTCCATGTTAGAATCAATCCTGTATATATACACTAGGTAAGGGGTGAGTGCCATATCTATATTTTTAGGGTAGGTTAGTTTTATTTGTTGGTGAATTTGTTTTTGTTTATTTCTTTTATTTGGTACCATCCACAGTCCACCCAGTAGTGGTTGGTTGGTTTTAGTGTTTGGGATTATTCATTGTCTTCTACTTTACTGCTACAACTACATTTGCATTGTTGTATATTTTAAACCATTATCATACTACTACTGCTGCTTTATTGTGCCTTGTATTTTGCTTGAGATAAAAGTTGAAAAGCACACTCTATTTTATGTTTCCCTCATTTCCACGTTACACCACACACCACTTGTTATACCCATCCCTTGATACCCCTAGATGCCATCATACAAAAGAGAGGGTGGAGTATAACATCCAGAATAAAACAGGATTGAACAGTGTCCTGGGTTTTTCTTCAATTTTTCAGGGAGAAAGGGTTCTGTTGGACAGGTTTGGTGACCATAGCTGATTCATTACACAGTGTGAAGTTATGCTAATAACATAATTTTGGGAGTAGGACCACGCCCAAACTCCTCCTCTCAGCCCTATATATACCCTGCAAATTCACGTCATTCCTGCGACAGACAAACTCGCCTCATTCAGTTCAGGAGACGGATCTCGACTCGACTGCTACACGACGTCAGCTTGCTCCTCCGCGCTGAGTCATTCCTGCTGATCCCCATATTCGGAGCCGTGTTCGGCCTTTATCAAGCCCACTGAGCCTCCTGTTTTAAACTCGCTCCTGCTAAACAGCTATGGGACTGCCCGGTATCTGAAGTAACGTACGGCCGTTGTCACGCCTGCAACCGCTTCAACTGTTTTGTGCTCTGCTGTCTTACCCGCTCCGGATCGGTGCTCTGTTCTCCTGCTTCTCCTTCCGCCGCATTCGGCCTTCCGAGTGACCCCCCGCATATCCCTCCGACGCTGGCGAAAGGCTTTGAGCCTCCCCTTAACTTCATCTTCGGCTACACTGCCACGGGACTGCCTCGCGTTTTGGGGAACGCGAATCTACCGTCGTCACGGCTGCGGCTCCACATCTACGAGCTCTACAGCGCCTTGAGACTCCCATTTCCTCCTCCCCGGCAGAACAGCCTCGGCGTTCCAGCAACGTGCTCCGAAACAATGGCGTCGCTCACTCAGCTAATGAGAGAGAAGCCCGTCTGCCGGTATAAGGATCCCCCGTGCAGCAATGCGATGACATCACAACCGTCTATCTCCGACGCCCCCTGCTGGAGTATCCTTCGTCTTCCCGTTACCCTTTCTGGTCGTGTCTAAGCTGGAGACATTAGCCTCAATGTCTTATAGTCTTTGCTGTCTCACAGGTCGGTGCCTTAGAGGGCGGTTTTGATAATAATATAATTATCTGAGCTGAATTGGATAATGGCTTAGAATCTGCATTATTTATGCACATCTCCCATGCAGTAGTTTACCTACACTGCTTGCCAAACTGGTCCTATCTGAAATGTTGGAAAAAAAAAAAAAAAAAAAAAAGGCAGCATGTTTAAGCCTCCATTCCAAACCGGCTCCTCTTTCCATCTGAACACTACCTTGATTGACAGCATCGCACCCATTTAGACAGCCCTCCGAGTTCATTTCGTTCTCTCTTATCCTCTCTACGCATCATCCCACCCCTCCCTTTATCATCCCACCCCTCCCCCTTTTTTCTTTCTTTACATCTATCTCTACGCATCATCCCACCCCTCCCCCTTTTTCTTTTTCTACATCTGTCTCTACGCATCATCCCTCCCCTCCCTTCATCATCCCACCTCTTCCCCTGTTGCAGCCGCAGCTGCATGCCTCAGACCTTCTAGCTCGCACCCCTCGATAGGTGCTGCGGCGGGCCCGTCACCTGTCCAGCGCTCTGACCACTCGACGCGGTCTACTCTTCGTAGGTCTACTCTACGCATCATCCCACCCCCCCTTCATCTTCCCACTTTTTCCTCATTGCAGCCGCTGCTGTATGCCTCAGACCTTCTAGCCCACGCCCCTCTATAGGTGCTGCGGCGGGCCTGTCTCCTGTCCAGCGCTCTGGGCACTCGACGCGGTCTACTCTTCGTAGGTCTACTCTACGCATCATCCCACCCCTCCCTTCATCTTCCCACTTTTTCCCCATTGCAGCAGCTGCTGTAAGCCTCAGACCTTCTAGCCCACACCCCTCTATAGGTGCTGCGGCGGGCCTGTCTCCTGTCCAGCGCTCTGGGCACTCGACGCGTTCTTCTCGCTGCATGGCTTCCTCATTGCTGATTCATTTTCTTTCCATCCTCTTCCCCTGCTGCTGCTCTATGCCTCATACTTTCCAGCTCACACCCCCTCTATAGGTTGCTGTTGCGGGCCTGCCTCCTGCCTGGCGTTCTGGGCATTCTATGCAGTTTCCTTGTTGCACAGCTTCCTCACCCTAGATTCGCTCTCATCTGATCGTCTCATTCTCCCAGCCTCTACATCAGCAGCTTGCATACTTCATGGACGCTCATCCCAACCTCTTTCATTTGCGGCCACGCCATACCCCGCCTCTAACATTACAATTCTCATTTTTCTATTTAGGTGCTGCTGCAGACCCTCATCCTGACTCCTCTGCTGATGTGCTTCTCCCAACCTCCGGCTTCCAGTTTATACTCTCTTTTCAGATGCTGCCGTGGACTATCGTACCAGACCCTCCTCTGTGCTGCCTTGCTGCTCACACTCTACAGCTTCTAATTCCTGCTCTGTTTTCAGGTGCTTCGGTGGACCTTCATCCCCCACTTCTTACGGCTGCACTACTCAGAGTCCCTGACTTTCCAGCTCATCGTCTTCCCGGGCGCCGTTACAGGCCATGTCCTAATCCTCCGCTTTGCATCTGTCCCGCACCCCGCCTCTTCCTTTACAGCACACCCATTCTCCTGATGTGGACCTTCATCCTAATCCCCTTCCCCTCGTGGTTTCGCTGCATCCTGCCTCTTCCTTTACAGCCCTCCTCTCTCATGCCACAGACCTTCGTCCCAACCCCATTGCTTTGCGGCCGCACCGTTCCAGCCTATGCTCTCTCCCTAGGTTTCCTTGGACCGACACTTGATGCCACCTAGGGCACCTGTTATTTCAACACCCTCTAGGCATCTTCGTTATCTTGTAGTCAACTTTCCTCTATTTTGCCACCTTGCTTGAGCACCTCGGCACTTTTTGGATATCCTCTTCCAGAGTTTTCTCCCGTGCGACAAAATGCCTTCTTTCTATTTCGCTTTCCTGCGGTGCTGACCTTTTTGGGCTTCTTAACTGGCCTCATCTGTCATCCCTCTAGATCACCATTCCGTTCTCTATTCTCTCTATGCCATTGGAAAGGCACCACCAGGGGGCACACTTGCCAATGAAGAATATCTCGCTTTATTAACACTGCCCCTCTGTAGTACTTGACTTCAAGGTTGCTACTAATCCACTTTTCACCCAGTATTGCCAGCCTCAGACCCCTCACTATTACCCAATCACCATCAATTACACTGAAGTAGAAATTGGACTTAGCAACACTCTGTCCAGTGCATGGCGGCCTAGATAAACGTCACTATTATTGTTACTCCATAGCAAAATGACATTTAGCTGGTGATACATTAAAATTCTATTATTAGTTGATCAATTTGATTTCTGCCAATGCGATGATCTTGTCCATCTTAAGACCAACTCTGACTTTATATCACTTCTCGCAATCATCACCTCTTTACCACTGCGGCATCTGAATACTCGAATTACCAGTCACACTAGAATTTCCGTTATCATAATCAACAAAGGACATTCAACTTACTCATGCTATTTTCTCTACCGTCTCACATGACACTCAGTCATACACCAGTTAATTAAAGGTAGTTCATTCAAAGACTCACTAACCCCTTCATTTCACCTAAACACAATCAGAACACCAGTCAAACCCTTGACCAGAGTACCTGAACCTATCCATTCTGTAGCACTTAATGACCAGCATTCCTGTAAATTTTTGGGGGTCCGGCTTCATACGCATTCATAAGCCGCCCTAAACTCTTCCCCAAAAGACTTCTGAGTTTGCCTCCCCGTTTCAGCCTCTGCGGACGTGGTCCGTACTAGCAAAGTGAAGTTATGCTAATAACATAATTTTGGGAGTAGGACCACGCCCAAATTCCTCCTCTCAGCCCTATATATACCCTGCAAATTCACGTCATTCCTGCGACAGACAAACTCGCCTCATTCAGTTCAGGAGACGGATCTCGACTCGACTGCTTCACGACGTCAGCTTGCTCCTCCGCGCTGAGTCATTCCTGCTGATCCTCATATTCGGAGCCGTGTTCGGCCTTTATCAAGCCCACTGAGCCTCCTGTTTTAAACTCGCTCCCACCTCCACCCCATCTCCACCCTTTTCTCATATTACTTTATCCAACGGGGGGGTCCGGCTTCATACGCATTCATAAGCCACCCTAAACTCTTCCCCAAAAGACTTCTGAGTTTGCCTCCCCGTTTCAGCCTCTGCGGGCGTGGTCCGTACTAGCAAAGAGTCACTTATCCCCTCCTGCTCCCTCACACACTTTCATTACTAATATTTTACCTTCACATCACTATAACTCATCATCTCTTCAGTTCATTTAAATGTCTGTGTTGTGTATTGTGCACTCCAGTGTTGACCCAAGGAGGATGGGTTCCCCATTATGAGCCTTGGTTCCTTCCATGATTTCTGGAAGTAGGCCCTGGGGTTAGACCCAGGAAATTCTGGAAGGATTAATTGTGTAATGAGGAAGTGAAATAGACAAAGCTTTGGGCTCATTGTGCCCCCATATTATAGCCATAATGGATCCACCGTGGGCAGCCAAAATGGGGCCATATTTTAGTGTGGCCGTGGCCCTACAGCTGGCCGGCTTTAGACATGTTTTGAACTGTGAAACAGACCACTGTCACACTGCACAAATCTACCAGATCAGATGAGTGGGGTTGACTTGTGGGTCTGTTTAAAGGGGATAAGATTATTTCTCATACGCAATGGAACCCATGACTCAGCAGACTGAGACTGCATAACAGACTGATAAAGCCCAGGTGTGAAAATGGATTTGTGCTCCTAAAAACATAGTTCCACTCTGTGGGAGGCAGCACTATCTAACACCATCTTTTTAGACTTTTTAGTGTCAGTTGAGCGATCTGCACTGGCTTCCCATCACCAGCAGCAGTACAAGCAGACACACAGAACCAGCAGAGTCACTTCTGGAGTTATCAGAGTTATTAGAACAGAATGGAGATAACGGAGGTTGTTTATACAAATATTTTTGAAGAACAAAGATCAGGATCCAAATGCAGGGACACTTTAAATGAAGACAATGTGAATGAGGACAGCATGGTGATGGTTGGAGGAAACCAAAGGAATCTCACTGCAGTAAATCCTCAGGACAGAGGTGAGGTTAAGGTTCTACTGAATTTTCATTCATTCATTCATTCATTCATCCATTAATTAATTAATTAATTCATCCGTTAATTAATTAATTCATTCATTCATTCATTCTCCAGTTCAGCGTCGCGGTGGGTCTGGAGCCAACTCGAAAACCTGGATTTTTCATAATTATGCTAAAACATTTTTGGTTCATAAAAGGAAACATTTCCAGTATATATTCTAGAACAGTGGTTGTCAAACTGTGGTAACTGTACCACTGGTGGAACATGAAGCAGAAAGAGCTGGTACGGCAGAGGACCTAGAAAAAATTGCTACTAAATTAAAGAATTAATTAACAATTAAAAATTAAAAACCTCAATCTGAAATATGTTCAAGTGTAAACTACATAATGTTTCAATTTTCATGAATCAGTTTAATAAAAATCAGTTTGTTTTAAATGCAACATGGGTTATGAATAAATGGTAGTTCAGTCTGTGAGGGAAGGGCTGGGGTAGCATATTCTGATAAATCCATGTAAATAAAGCCCAGTTTCATCTTCTTAATGAACGTAAGCAAAGGCTAGAGACAGATGTGAGTAATTTGGACTTTATTACAAAAAGGGTGAATTGTAGATGAGAAAAACAAACCAAGACCTTGCCAGTGAAATATTTCCAAGCCCAGAAGGACTACATCTAGAGGCACACTCTTAAAAATAAAAGTGCTATAATGTTCTTTGTGCCATGCCATAGAAGAACCATCTTTGGTTCCATAAAGATCCTTGTTTGTTTAAAAAATCTGGGTGTGAATAACCATTTTAAAGGTTTAATCCATTATTCGACATTATAAGATTTGATTCCCACTCTGGGTGACTGTCTGTGAGGAGTTGGTGTGTTCTCCCCATGTCCGCGTGGGTTTCCTCCGGGTGCTCCAGTTTCCTCCCACAGTCCAAAAACACACGTTGCAGGTGGATTGGCGATTCAAAAGTGTCCGTAGGTGTGAGTGTGTGAGTGAATGTGTGAGTGTGTGTTGCCCCGTGAAGGACTGGCGCCCCCTCCAGGGTGTATTCCCGCCTTGCGCCCAATGATTCCAGGTAGGCTCTGGACCCACCACGACCCTGAATTGGATAAGCGGTTACAGATAATGAATGGATGAATGAAGACTTTGTAACACTTTAAATTACAGCCCGCTAATGACTGGGTAAGTACAGAGAAAGTACCTGTTAAGTAAGTTGTAAGATAAAATAAATACTGAGTAAGTAAAGTACTGTAAAGCACTCAATAAGTAAAGCTAGAAATATGGGGTTATTACTGGTATCTTACAGATATTTTACAAATAATGCATGTAACTATGTTCTGAAGTCATTGTAATTCTAAGCACAGTAATAGATTTTAAAATTGAGTTAAAAGTATGACAGTTTATGCAAGTGACTATTACTGTCATTTTATATATATAGTGCAGCTACTATTTCAAATTCACTGTGTTTCTGAATGTATTTATAGATCCCTTAACATTATTTACAGTGCACCTACAGAGAAGGACATGGTCAGATGGTTTCATTACAGGCTCTAGCACAGTTTCATGGCGCTTCGTACTCATTAGGTTCAGGACACGTGATTTACCCCAATAATCATCATCACAGACAAGGGTTAGACAATGAAAGTGAAACACCTCTCATTGTAGTGTGGGAGGTTTCATGGCTAAATTGGAGCAGCCTGGTGGACAATCTTCATTAACTAAACACTGCACCAGTAAGACCATGTGCATCCAATGGTTCAAACACTGTGTCCTGAAGGCGGTGCCGTGTATCAGGACGACAATGCACCAATACACACAGCAAGACTGGTGAAAGATTGGTTTGATGAACATGAAAGTGAAGTTGAACATCTCCCATGGCCTGCACAGTCACCAGATCTAAATATTATTGAGCCACTTTGGGGTGTTTTGGAGGAGCGAGTCAGGAAACGTTTTCCTCCACCAGCATCACGTAGAGACCTGGCCACTATCCTGCAAGAAGAATGGCTTCAAATCCCTCTGAACACTGTGCAGGACTGGTATATGTCATTCCCAAGACGAACTGACGCTGTATCGGCCGCAAAAGGAGGCCCTACACCATTCTAATACATTATTGTGGTCTAATCCTCTAATCCTATTGTGGTTTCACTTTCATTGTCCAAACCCTATACTTCAGATACATTTTACACTGCTTTGTCTGTATGTATTGGGGCATTATATGTACATAGCTGAACAATAATGAATGTGTGTTTCTCCTCTACTCACATGGGTACAGCACAGAATATGCATCAGTTTTCTTCCACTTTTCCTTCCCATGTGTCTTCCACACTTTCCTGCTTCCTCAGCTCAGCAGACTTACTTTTGGGTCATTGTCTTCACACAAGAAGTCCTTGTCATATATCATGTCTTTTATATATTTAAGAGTAAGTCTCTAGACTTACCCTTAATTGTTATGTTAGTACAGCTTAGTACTTGGTACTTTCCTGTATCTTACCCTTAAATACACTGTAATACAGGAAGTGTGTGCTGTAAAAGTGTAGCTTAGTCCCTGGTACTTTCCTGTAACTTACTCTTAAGTACCCTGCAATAGCCTTGTACCCCGTACTCTCCTGTAAGTAGCCCCTAAATATTTTGGAAATTTCAACCAGTGAAATCTAAACATGAGAGTTTTCAAACAGAATAATTTGTCATTAAAGACTCTGCATCCAGTCCACCAGAACACAAACACAATTTATGTACACAAACTCCAAAGATATATATGCTCCTTTTCTTTAATTAACCCACCAGAAAAACACACACAAAAAATATATACAAACTCAAAAACTATTATACAAACACACATACAAATTCTTAAAATATATTTTCCCCTTGTTCATTTCCTGCTTCATTCTGCGGGATGGATAGGATGGTGCATACCCTAAAAAAGTCATTGTTGACATTATAGACATTATACCAAGGCTCATAGTGCCACGCCCTCGTCTCGTCGTGTCTGTTTTCCCCGGTCATGTGCTCTTTCTCAGCACATGGCTATGTTTTGTTTATGTTTATGTTTATGTGACAAAAATGCAAAAAAAATAATCATGAAGGGGCAAACACTTTTTCACACCACTGTAGATAGTTACATATGGCTTAAAGATAATAACAAAAAAATAAAAACTGTCATGCCCTGGCCCTGTCCTGTGTCTGTTTTCCCCACTATGTGCTCATGTAGCACATGCCTCTGTTTGTTGTTGTTCTTGTCTCTGCCCTAATTTCGCCTTAGCTCTGTCCTCTCATCAGTGTCTCCATATGTGTCTCCTTTGTAGTTGGTACTGCCCCCTCGTTATCTTCCCAAGGTGTTTCTTGTCCATGCTCTGTGTATAGATATTCAGATTGTTTCAGTGCTCCCTTGTCTGGTCTTGTGTGCGTAGATGTGTGTTTCTTTGCCTCTGTGTCTTTTAGTTTACATAGGTCTACCCCGGTTCATGGCTGTCTATCAATGTCTGTTCCTGTCTGCTCCTGTTTAGTTTTTTTGTTCAGTTGAATGTAGTTAGTGTTTTTGAGGTGTTTGTTTTGTTTTAGTTTAGTTTTGGTCCTTTTTTAATAAAGTGTTCCTTACGTTTAAAAATGTGAATACCTGAAATTGTCTGTTTTAAATAAATTGGATTTTAAATTAATTATTTTTTACTACTGATGATATGAAATAATATAACAGTTTCTATATATATACTCAGTTCTCATGCTTCCCTGTTAAGAAGATACACACTTTACAGCCCACACAGACTTATATACAATATACAGTTAGTTACTTAAACCTTAGTTAGCAGAAAATAAAGGGTACCAAACTATTTAACCACAGTTAGCAGCTATTTTCAAGAAAGAAGAGGTTACAAAGTTATACTTCAAATTATCGCATGGACTGCCTATATTACAGGGAACAGAAATACAGGAAAAACAGGGTACTAAAATATACTTATGTTTAGAATTTCAATAGATTAATAGTTGTAGTCACATGCATTATTGGTAAAATATTTGTAATATACGTGGTGATAAAATTCTACTATCTACTAATCTACTGTCCTACCCTTAACTGTAATTGTTTTTTCTACACTATATGTACTTATTATATGTGTAAAATGTTTGTAAGAACCTCTTACATCTATTATCAAACCCTTCATTGCTCTTTACTTATTTTATCTCACACCTTACTTAACAGGTACTTAATCTTTAAGCTAATTGTAAAATTTTTGTAAGAAACCAGTGATAACTGCATACATATCCTTTACTTACTCTGTATCTATTTTTTTGTTTTGTATGTACCCTGTAATTTGCAGGCCCTAATTTAAAGTTGAAGACAATGGCGATGCATATTCCTAGCCGTACCCATGTGAGCAGCGTAAAACATATCTAAAGTATGTGATGATGATATTGGGGTAAATCACATGTCCTGAACCTAATGAGTACAATGCACCATGAAACTGTGCTAGAGTCTGTAATGAAACCATCTGACCATGTCCTTCTCTGTTAGTGCACTGTAAATAATGTTAAAGGATCTATAAATACATTCAGAAACACAGTGAATTCGAAATAGTAGCTGCACTATATATATAAAATGACAGTAATAGTCACTTGCCTAAACTGTCATATGTTTAACTCAATTTTAAAATCTATAATTGTGCTTAGAATTAAAATGGATTCAGAATGCGTTACTTTGTAAAATGTACTTATTTTTTAAAATGTTACAAATATCCAGTAATAACCCAAATTTCTAATATCATACCCTTTACTTACTCAATACTTAATTTATCTTACGGCTTACTTCACAGGTACTTTCTCTGTACTTACCCAGTTATTAGTGGGCTGTAATTTAAAGTGTTACCTAAGATTCTTTACCCATTTAAACACATATGCAAAAGATTTATTGAAAAGCATGTGGCATCGCTCACAGAACATTTTGTAGCACCTGTATTTTTAAGAGTGTAAAATAGAGAGAACCCTTAACTGAAGTAAATCAGCGTGGCCGATCTTCACACACTGTTTAACAGCACTGTGCCTCCTTCACCTACTGATACCAGAGTCCAAAAACACACGTTGGTAGGTGGATTGGCGACTCAAAAGTGTCTGTAGGTGTGAGTGTGTGAGTGAATGTGTGTGTGTTGCCCTGTGAAGGACCGCCCAATGATTCCACGTAGGCTCTGGACCCACCGCGACCCTGAACTGGATAAGGGTTACAGATAATGAATGAACGAATGAACTTTGTGAAATGCATATTACAATTCATAGGATTCACAGGTGGTACTTAGAAGATTACACATGACCTTCATCTTTTCAATTTAGAATATAAAGGTTAATTTATTCACTGAAATGTATCACATATTTTCAGTGAATTTCTGTTCTGGAGTCTAGACGGAGCAGACTGTACAGACTGGCTGTGGTGTGTCTGGGGCTGCTGTGCGTTCTCCTGCTAATAGCCATCACAGTGCTGTGGATCAAGTTTAACAGCCTGAATTTACAGAGAGACCAGCTACAGACCAGTAACACCAACCTGATGAAGGAGAGAGACCAGTTAAAGAGCAGTGTGTCCACAAACCTTGGTGAGGAAATACATCCTTAGATTTAAAATGTTTGACTCCTTAAATAACTGATTTCTGGATGTGGAGTTACATTTAAACGCATTTCAAACTAAAACTAAATCTTTTTTCTGAATGTTACTAGCAATTAAATCAAATCAGGTTAATTGTCACATCACATTAACACAGGTGTAAAAGGTGAAACGCTTAGCTGTGCAGTCCCTTCCAGAATTAAATACACAAGAGTTACAAGTTACATATAAACACAAAATTTACACTATGAAATGTGTAGATGTGTGCTGTAATTACTGGCATCAGATAAGACTGAATTACACATGCAGTTTTAAGAAGGTAAGAGGCCACGTTTTGGTGGTTTCAGTGTTTCAGTTCCTGTAACGTAAGGTAAAGTGCTGTGTACAGAGCTGGTTTTTCATGTGGTTGTTGCCAGTGACGGACAGTGAACTTTTACACTTTGCTAAAGGCTTGTCAGCAGCCAGTGTTGGCTAATACATGCCCTACAATGTAAATGGTAACATATTCTGTTAGATTACTCAAAGAACAGTGTTCTGAATACTTTGGAATTCATCAGTATTTTCTAACGCTTTAAAACAGTGTGAATGTGGTGATCACACCCTGATTATTTAAGAAGAATGTTCTGTTGTGTTCTTCCACTGTAGCTTCTTTCTGAGTATAGTAGTTTTCCTGAATGTAAACATTTTCTATAAAGCAGTAAAGACTGAGAGTATGTAAACACAGAAGATGCACAAAGATTTGTCTGGTTTAAAAAAACAAATCCACAGATGTTGGAAATGAAAATATTACCACACCATTTACAGCAAAGTTGGGACTCTGAGCAAAATGTAAATATAAAGAGAATGTGTGGAGGTGTGAATCATTTAAACCATATATTTAATTAAACTAAAACTGGTACAGTTTGATAATGCTACAATAAAGAGGTTAATTGGTCAAATATAAGTGACATTCCTGGGTTTAAAAGAGCGTCTGAGAGAGGCTGAGTCTTTCAGAAATAAAGCTGTGGAGGGCTTCACTGTGCTGTGAAAGACTGTGGACAAACAAGTGAAATTATTGTACAATAACGTTTCTCAACTTTAAATAGTAACTGTCTTGGGAAACTCCTCATCTACAGAAGATAATATCATCAAAACCTTCAGTGAATCTCTCTGTGTAGCTGGTATTTTACAGAAGGGCACACAGTTCAGGACACAACACACAGCTACACCACACACTGGAAGATTCAGTGATTCAGGGGTTGTGTATTTTATTACTGAACACACAGGCATTGTTATTGTACGTACACACATCCACCCACATACACACACACACACACACACAAAAGACCCAAAAAAGGAACCATAAACATTACTTTAATGTCTTACACTTACTACTTCACACATTGCCAAAAACACACATTGGTAGGTGGATTGGAGACTCAGAAGTGTCAATAGGTGTGAGTGTGTGAGTGTGTGTGTCTCCCTGTGAACGACTGGCGCCCTGGAGGAACATCATCTGGTTTCCGTCTGTACTTGTTCATAGCTGAAATGATAAAAAAGAAACTCTTGAACTTGGTGTGTGTGTGTGTGTCTTCACAGAAAGACAGGGCTGGGTGTTTTTTGACACCTCTGCATATTACATCTCTACTGACTCAAAGACCTGGAGTGAGAGCAGAGTCGACTGTAAAAACCGAGGAGGAGATCTGGTCATCATAAACAGCAAAGAAGAACAGGTGTGTGTGTGTGTGTGTGTGTGTGTGTGTGTGTGAGTGAGAGATGGAGACAGAGATAAAGAGACAGAGACTGTTCTTTAAGCATTTTCACACTGACAGGAATACCTCACAAGAAAGATCGGCAGTAAACAACCTTGGATTGGTCTGACCGACAGTGAGACGGAAAACCAGTGGAAGTGGGTGGACGGCTCAGCACTAACCACTGCGTAAGTAAATTTAACCAACTGTATTAGCTCCATTTATCCAGTCATACACAGATTTAAGCAAAAAATAAAAATTAAATAAAACCAACAAAGAACAGACCTCATTCACTAAATAACACCTAAATGTTTTGAATTGTTATGTAAATTTACCCAGTTACAGATTGTTGAAGGGTTTGCTGTTGTCAGACGGGAACAGAATGGAGACGCTTGTAGACTCGAGTACAATAAAATGGGTTTAATGAGATTATAGCAACAAACACCATCAAACTGTTCAAGGTCAAAATCCAAAAGAACAGAACAAAGACAGGTGAAAGATCAAACAACAGAAAGAAATACAGTGTCCTACACAAGACGAGAGGAACAGTCCACAAACGAACAGAGGTCAAAACCAGAAACAACAGGATTTAAAAAAGAGTGAGACAAAATTCAGAGGCATATTATAGCACTCCCTCTTGCGTATTTTCACTGAAATGATTTGCTGAGGTGGTGTATAAATGATACTCTGCCATAAAATATTAGTCTTTCTCTATCTGTGATTGGGGAGTGTTACACCACGTGACTCTGTTTACTCTGTGAAGAGGCTGAAAGAATAAACCTGACATTACAACAACACACACTCATCACACATCTGCTACTGTGATTTTGTCTCAAACGGACGACTAAAGTGAGATATAGAAATGTTCCCCTCAAATCAGCAGATTCCAACTTCTACAAGGTGCCATGGTGTAGTTGGAGTGTGAAGGCTGGTGTTCCTCCTCCCTCCTGTGTAGCATTTTATTAATCCTCCACCTTCCATTACATTCTACCTGCAGTTTCATGGAACAAGATGTTAAGTTCAGGTCAGTTTTACTTTTACAGTTGTTTTCAAAGCTGGGTTCATCACAAAGTCATAGCTCTGATTGAGTGGTCAGAGAAATTCTGTTTCAGCAAATCAGGCTCTAACCAGGCCTTCGCTCCTTCATCCCTCCTTCATCCTCACACTCTGTTCCAGTTCATCCAACACCTCCCTCCTCCTCCCTTAAATCTCTCCTCTTCATTCCTCTGTCTGTTGGCTCCAGCAATCTCTGACTTCTATAATGAACATTTATAACATGTCACACAGCTCAAATAAGGACAGAGCAGACACTTGATAAATGTTTAGAGCAGGTCCCATATCGATCACATGAAACGATGAAGGTGTGGACTCCAGGTTTAGAGAGAAGCTGATGTAAAGAGGTGAGGGTTAAACACTGATGAGACACTAATTCTTATACTGTGTGTTTCAGATACTGGGATCAGGGACAACCAGACAACTGGAAAGAAGAAGAAGACTGTGTTCACATGACTTATCAGGAAAACAAAAGTTGGAATGACATTTCTTGTTCTTCTGAACTTCAGTGGATCTGTGAAAGAAGAGTGTTTCACTGATAAAATAAAACGTTTTCAAAGCAGTTCTATTCAGCACCAAAATAAAGATCCTCTATTGTTACAATGTCCAGAAGAAACATGTGTGTCCCCACAGAGAACCCTTTTCAAAGATATGCAATATTAAACCAGTCAGTCACATATTGATCTGATGAACATTTTCAGGAGGTAAATGTTTGTAGAAAGTGCTCATGGTTCTAAATAGAACACAAGTCTTTACTAAAGAACCCTCAAAGAGCCCCCTTTATTAAGAGTATAGTGTAGAGTTTAGATCTCAGACTCAAGAAAATCAGACCAAAATACATGCATCCCTTATCCCAAAACTCCTGTTCACAGCATCTTCTGCCCTCCTAAAGCAACTCTTTTTCTTGCAACTGACCTGAGACAAACTGTTATGGCTTTCTAAAGTCCTCAGAAATTCTAACTCACCTGCAGAGGACTAAGATGTGGTCATGGATTCTCACTGTGTTTGTGATGGTCAGCTGGTGATGCTCTTAAAACTTGGCTGTATTAGGTTTAATAAACATTTCACTGTAAATGTTTTTACTCAAGTCTTTACTTTAACGTCTTTCAGAACAATCAGATGATTTTGTAAATTGTTGGTCAATTTTGTAAACATTAATAATGAATGTTAATGCAGAATGTTATTGCAGAATCCTGCTTTTAGTCTATAAATGTCTATGGCTCTGGCCCTTAGACCTGCTGATCAGCTTCGATTGGTCGTCCCCAAGGCAAGGTGGAAGCAGTAGGGGGCCATTTTGTCTAATTTAAGCCCAAAAAAAAAGCTCCATGGCTTTTATTTTTTACTATGTTTTATTTTTTTATGTGTTCTTTAGTCTGTCTGTTTATTTCATGTGTTTCCAAATCCTTAGTAGTTTCATAATTAATCTGGCATCATTTCATGTCATTAAGAACTGAATGTCAAATTAATTTCAAAAACTAACAAATACTCTAAATAAAACATTATTTTCTCATTTCAAGTAAAATTCACAAATAAAGCAAAGATTTGGAATAAAAAAATATTATAAATAAAGCCCCTAATGACTTTTGTACTTGTACAATGGTTGGCGTTTCCATAACCATTAATCTGACTGGCTCTTATTGCTAGAGGGTGGGACTTTGTCCGTTAACAGCAAGCTGATAGGCTCTTATTGTCGAAGGACCAGACTTTATCCATAAAGAGAATTCATGTTCAGCGTTATGAGAATATAAACCCGTAATTGTTCCCTTATTTATTACATTTCTGGTTTTAACTCACACAACACTGTTGTCCCAAAAGAACAACGCATGGGGCAGCCGTGGCCTAATGGTTAAAGACCAGGCTTGGTACTGGAAACTTGTCAGTTCATTCCCCAGGACCGACGGGAACATCCATGGCTGAAGGGCCCTTGGTCCATCTGTTCCTGACCCCTGGTCTAGGCCATCACTATGGATGGATAAGCATGAAGGGGCTTTCTGAATGATGTCTGAAACCCATCTGCACACAGCATCCAGAGGCGACTCCAGTCAGTGATCATCAGGAGACATATGTGAAAACACTAATCTTAGCAACCGTTTGGACTCAGGGGGATAGTGATGTGTGGTAAGTACAGGCAGAGGTTGCTGTTTTTTGTTTTCTAAAAGAAACCAATCGATTTGCAGTGTGCTCTCTGCAGCTGGAATAAAGCTCATCAAGGAACAATGCAGGAAATGGAGTATATATAGTAATACAAACAGGTGTGGATGATTAGAATTCTGGTAAGTGAGACCAGAGAATAGTCATGTGAATGTCTGGTGCATTCTGGGATATGGAGTCCTGGGATGCAGGCATGACACTCCTTCTCAGAATGGAGACACTTGTAGACTCGAGTACAATACAATGGGTTTAATGAGATTATAGCAACAAACACCATCAAACTGTTCAAGGTCAAAATCCAAAAGAACAGAGCAAAGACAGGTGAAAGATCAAACAACAGAAAGAAATACAGTGTCCTACACAAGACGAGAGGAACAGTCCACAAACGGACAGATGTCAAGACCAGAAACAACAGGATTAAAATAGAGGCATAATTCAGAGGCATATTATAGCACTCCCTCTCGTGTATTTTCACTGAAATGATCTGCTGAGGTGGTATACTGTAGTTTATTTTCAATATTGTGAAGACGACACTGAAAAAGACTTCTATGCCGACACCATTCTTTCGTTGCAAAATAATCAGGTTTATTACAATGAAAAGAACAGCAACTTAACAAGCCCCAATGGACAGCTTGCTGAGAAGTGTAGCCAATACCTTCTGACATGTTAACTGCAGGTTTAGCTTATATAGGTTGGCCAGTGTCAACATGTGGTGAATACTATGTCTTTTGTTTACTTCATTACCTGTCCTGGTAAAAACAGATACCTTGTAAGGACATCCTGTCTTGCTACCTCCAGGAAAGCTTACCCAACATCCCATTCACACAGAGACAAAACCCTATATAGGCAAAAATGGGTCATTCCATGTACTGCACCCACTTAATAACATATGTGTGAAAGGGGTGAATAAACCCCTCTCACTGGCTCCCAGCCCCATGAGCCTGGACATATGCATGTGAGAGATGAAACACTATTTACACACACACATTTCATATATAAATGTCAATTTGTTTAATAATATCTGTGTAAGTGCCTGCTAAAACTCACAATTTTCCTCACGGGGTGCGTTGGTCTCATGGTCGCTTCAGTTTTCGCCATGTTATATGAATCGGGGTTTTCATTAACATCGGGTGTCCGTTCAGCGTGTGGCCATTTGTTTTCATAATGCAGTTTTCTGTATGTTGATAGGTGGACGTGTGGCTAATGAGGTACCCACTACCACACGCTCCATTTAAACGATGGTAACATGTTTTAAAATACCGCTGTTAAAACTTGAACCCACACTGATGCGGGCGTTTCCCACTTCCACATCCATTATTAGGGACCCGGTTGGAACAAGCGTGCTGCTTTAATCGCCCTTTATTGGAGGTTCCAGGGTGGAAGTTTTAGAAGGAGGGGTGTAATTTATCTCTAATATGATGGTGGTATTTACATAGTAAATGTTTTAATTTCTCAGTTCAATAATATGAATACTGTGTTGTATTTGGGTGCTTGGTGTTATTTTAAAGTGATGAAAAGTGATTTTTGTTTCTTTAGGAACTGCATGTTCCTGGCTTACCATAGCTTCATGGATGGTATATCCCAGGTAGGGTTAATGAGGGGAAGGTATTTAAGCATGGGGTGTGAGGAGGAAAGTTGAGTTGGAGTGGGCAAGCTTCAGGAGAGGCTGCACCCAAGTTAGCTCAAAGAATTTGTGTTTTCTTTTGATGTTTTTATTTCCCCTTTTCTCTTTGTTTTGGTAAAACTTACCCAATAAAACAAAAAGAAAAACTTACTCTGCAGTGACTGTACCTCTGCCAGTTATTATACACCCAACATCTTCACAATATGCCTATGTAGACATTAAATTCTACTTCATTTTACTATACTTCATTCCCCCTTCGAAGACTATATATATATATATTTATATATAAGAATTGTTGAAATGTTGTCAAGAATAATGTACATAGTTGTAGTAATTTAATGTTAAACCTACACAACATTATTGTCACGCCTTTGTCCTGTCATGTCTGTTGTCCTCGTTTTGTTTATATCCTTGTCTCCGCCCTCGTCCCACCTCCTCGTCCGTGTCATGTGTTAACCCGTCCCCGTTATCTGTCCAGGTGTGTCTCGTTTGTGTCTGTATTTAAGCCCTCTTGTTTCACGTCCTGTTTGTCGTACATTTCACATTTATCCTATGTCTAGTCGGTCGTGTTTTCTAGTCTGTCCGTCTGTCTCCACAGTTTCTCCGTGTTTGTTTCCCTAGTCGTTGTTTCATGTCGTAGTTTCTTTTCCTCTCTCGTGCCTTCGTTTACTCTTTAGTCTGTCAGTCCCGTTTGCCCTGTTTAGCTCCCCTTGTTTAGTTTAGCCTGCTTGGCTCCCTGTTTGTTTTCGTTTTGTTAAAGTCTCTTTGTTTTGTTGTTTTCCTTTATTAAATATACCGTGTTTTAGCGAGTGCGTCCGCCTCCCTCAATCCACCCCTCGCTCCTGACAATTATACATTTTTGTGGAGTGTGAGAGCGAAAAAACCTGCCAGGCAGCCTTCTTTATTGAAATATCCTTCAAACATTGTAGACAGGAAAAATTCTCTCATGATCCTGCTGCCAAGCAATCACTTAAAAGTACTCCTGTCCAATTTAAATTATTACTATGTGTAGGGACTTAAGTAAATGTATATAGAAACCTCAGAAAATAAAATCAAACTAATGTCCAAATTCAGGCTGGTCGACCCATCGGACCTTCCAAAGGACCTGTCCCTACCTGACAAACCCCATAGCCCTATCGTCGAGAAAAAACTAAACATCTGAAATTCCAATACATTTACACAGATTAAATTGCATCAGTCTATAATCATCATTTTAAACATTCATTCATTATCTGTAACCCTTATCCAATTCAGGGTCGCGGGGGGGTCCAGAACCTACCTGCAATCATTGGGCGCAAGGCGGGAATACACCCTGGAGGGGGCGCCAGTCCTTCACAGGGCAACACAGAGACACACACACATTCACTCACACACTCACACCTACGGACACTTTCAAGTCGCCAATCCACCTACCAACGTGTGTTTTTGGACTGTGGAAGGAAACCGGAGCACCCGGAGGAAACCCACGCGGACATGGGGAGAACACACCAACTCCTCACAGACAGTCACCCAGAGCGGGAATTGAACCCACAACCTCCAGGTCCCTGGAGCTGTGTGACTGCGACACTACCTGCTGCACCACCGTGCCGCCTCATTGTAAACAGTTGTTAATTTTTTTAAGTATCACTCATCCAAAATTATATCAATATCCAAAAAATGATCAATTAATAAAACAATTCAGTATTAAGAAACACATGAAATTGTGTCACTCCACGGCCCTTCAGTAGAATCGCCTTTGGATGTAATGTTGAAGACGTTGAATCTGATCAAGTTTCCACAGTTCTGTTTCAAAATCCTTTAGTTTTATTGTCCTCTTTTGGATTTTTGGATCCCTGTAGTACATCAGAACCTCGAACAACCATCCACCCTTACAGTGTTCTCCCCCCCCCCCTTTCATTCTGGAAGAAAGAAACAACAGTCAGTATCTTTTGCAAAAATGTCAGACACAAATAGCAACATCATCCGATTTTTCGAAACAATTTTCCTGTGACATTTCTCCATACCTGATGGGCTCTTGACACATAGGCTCTTGGGTTTTCTTCCTCTCCCAATGGTTCAATCAGGACATTATCAGGATGAACATTTGTTGGAAATGTATCTTTCAATGCTCTCCATGTTCGACTTCTATTTGCAGAAAACAGCTCTGGATCATTAACAGAAGTTCCTACATATTGATTTAGACCCGCTTTCTGTAGAATTTCTTCCATGGCTGAAACCCACAAGAGATTTGCTAAAACTCTCTTTATGTCTCGTGTTGCAGGTTGCGTTCCCATGAGAAGCTCTTCCAATTTTGAAATCCACGGATGTGCTCCATCTTGCAGAGTAGGCAACTTTTCCATGATATCTGACACATCAGTATCCTGCCAAGGCTTGTACTTCAAATTCTGTCCTCAGACGATCACTTGACAAATCTTTTCAAATGTCTTCCCTTTTCTTGGGCGTAATGTCTATGGATTTTGTCATGTCAATGTCAATGTCAATGTCAGATTTTTTAGTGTCTTCATTTCTCAATTGTTCCTTATATACCTCAAATTCTTTCAGTTGTGTCTCCAGTGCTTTTTGGCTTTCTAAGCTAAGAGCATTATCTAACTATGATAGGGATTGATTAATTTCTCTTTCTATTTCTCTTAAAGTTATCTGTTTTTCTTCTTCTATTTTTGTACTGGATGATGCAGGATGGAATCGTCTCGAAGAGAAAGATCCCTTACATTTCCAACCATCCTCGCTGTCTTTATTTTCTGTTTCATCAGAACTTTCATCTCTTGAGTCCTCTTTCCTTCTACTCACATCTTTTCTTTTTTCTCCTCTTTTTTCTGCTTTAGCCAGTATTCTTCTAATTGCTGGGTCATATCCACCCATGATCTCCTCCTGGTCACTCAGATCATCATCATCTCCAATGGTCCTCCTTCTCATTCTCAGGTGTCCTTTAGTCTGCAGATGTCTTTTTGCTTTTGGAACTCGGTTACAGTTTTATTGTTGTCTCTGCTTGTCCTGCTTCTATTACATAGTAATCCTCATCTTGGATGTGATAGCTTCCTCCTTGACTGATCACTGGCACATGAGGATAGATTTCCTCAGTTTTTGCTTCCTTCTCATAAGGTGGGGGTGTCTTAACCGAGTCCACATGTGAAAAAGGTACATTTATTTTATATTGTTTTTCTATTACCTTAGTACGGTGACCTATTGCTTCTGCACATTTCTCCCTCTTTTCTTTTCAGCCTTTATCAGTTTCTGACTCTCTTGTTCAAATAACTGGAGAATGGCAAGCTCTATTTGTCTTTTTCTGCCCTGATTTGCATGTGGCCACAAATACCTCCATAGTTTTAATTACATCTGGGCTGAGTGTTCCCTGTACTGGCCATGGTTGGTCTATGTCAGGCCATCGCTTATAAAATTTTGCAGATATTTCTTCAATGCCTTTTATTAAAGGATTATTTTTCTTAACTCTCTCAACAGGAGTAACACCTTTTGAAAGTGCCCATTTTTGGTGTAGTGGAGTATGGACCAGATCAAGAAATGAAAAGTTTAAGACTCTCCACTCTGATAAGTATTTTTGGAACAGAACCCCACATTCCACAGAATGTGTGTGTGTTGAAAGACTCTGCACCCCCCCCCCACACACACACACACACAAACTCACACACACACAAATGTCTTCAACCAAAGACTAAGCAGAACACACTCCAGTGACCCCAGGATGAATGAATCACCACCTTCAACCCAGATGACTACCCCCCTCTTCTTCAGGAATGTAAAGAAAAGGAGAACCCAGTTTATGACGCTTTTAAGCCGAGGAGATTAAACAAAGTTTTGGAGACCAGGATTAAAGAACCCCAGTTATAGCCATGGGCGCCTAGATAGCGCCTAGATAGCAATGATTATCTTCTGCAAAACCAACAGATGGCCCCCAGAACTGACCTTGTAGTGAACTCTCGCAACCTTAGTTCAAACCAGACAAACAGCATGGACCAACAGTGCCCCCAAGTGGACATTTGCGAAATCACGTTTCGCCCTGCCACCCTCTAAATACATAACGGACGCATCAGAGTGCCGCTGTTATAAACCTGTTTATGCAATATGTATTAATGTTACTCTCTGTTATTCTCAGGTGAATGTCTACTAACTAATGAAGTGATGTGTATTACTGTTTCAATCATGAAGGAAAATTTCAGTCTCTGTTTAGGAAAACAAATTAGTTTCTAACATCTAGAATAGTTGGTAATGTACTCAAGATATTCACATACATATATATTTGATAAAAATAATCCAGTACACTCATTATGCTATACGTATAAGTATTTTATTTTATCCAGTATTTTGTAAGAGCAAAAAAAAAATTTGAATTCTCTCTCTCTCTCTCTCTGAAACGTGAAGAAAGTCACGTGAGCCTCAGACCCAGGATCCAATCAGAGAAAGGAGACCTCCCAGATGGGCGTGACCGCGCCACATCTGAAAAGGAGTCGCCCAGCTCTAAGCAGCTCTCTTTTTTTCGCGCTTGCTTCCGAGCTCTGGTTTCCAGGCTCTTCTTCCGCTGCTCCTGTCCCTGTGAAGGCAGCATCCGCCGCTTCTGTCCTTGTGAGGGCAGCAAATCCAGTCGCTCCAATCCCTGTGAAGGCAGCGAACCCAGCTGCTCCTGTCCCTGTGAAGGCGGCTTCCTCAGCCGCTCCTGTCCCTGAGAAGACGGCTTCCTCAGCCGCTCCTGTCCCTGAGAAGGCGGCTTCCACAGCCGCTCCTGTCCCTGCGATGGCGGCTTCCTCAGCCGCACCTGTTCCTGCAATGGCGGTTTCCTCAGTCACAGGCCACCTGTGACTGTGGCCCCGGCCACTTCAGTTCATGTCCGTAGGTCGGCCCCAAGGATTTCGGGGCTGTTCCCTAAAGCTGTGCCCAGGCTTTTAAAGTGTGGCTCTTCCCAGACAGTACCTCAGACTTTTGCCAGTCCTGGGCACACCCCAGTTGTTTTGATTCCTCTGTCTGTCCCTGTCCTGGTTCCTGTCTCTGTCCTTGTCCCTGTACCTTTGTCCGCTTTTGTCTCTGTCCCAGTCCCTGTCACCATGTTTGTGTCAGTCCCTGTAAACATCCTAGTCCCAGTTCCCCTGCCAAGTCCTGTCCAGTCACATGCCCCTGTCCAGTCTACCATCTCTCATCCTTTTCTGTCCCCAGTCTTGTCCCAGTTTTCTACACCTGTCCAGTCTCAGTCCCACTCCAGTGTTCAGTCTAATATCCAGCAATCTTGTCCTCCATCCAGTCACGTGTGCCTGCTCCTGCCTTGTCTCCAATCCAGTCTCAGATTCTGTCCTCTGTCTTGTCATGAGACCCATCTCCTGACAGGAGTTGTGCATCTTGGAGAGGGCATCTGTCATACCCTTGTCCTGTTGTGTCTGTTTTCCCTGCCATATGCTCACTTAGCACATGGCTCTGTTTGTTATTGTTCCGGTTTCCACCCTAGACCCACCTTAGTCCTGCCTCTGTCCCGTTATTGTCTCCAGGTGTTTCTCGTTTGTCCTGTCCTGTTATACCCGTGTAGTTTTAGTTCTCCTTTGTCTGATGTTGTGTGCATAGATGAATGTTTCTCAGTCCTTCTGTTTACATGTGTCTACTCCAGTTCATGGCTGTCTCCTGTCTCTTTGGTTCATAGTTTAGTCTTGAAGGCGTCCAGGAGGCACCCAGACCAGATGCCCGAACCGCCTCAACTGGCTCCTCTCGACGTGGAGGAGCAGCGGCTCCACTCTGAGTCTCTCCTGGATGTCCGAGATCCTAACTGTCTCTAAGGGAGAATCCAGCCACCCTGAAGATAAAACTCATTTCAGCCACTTGTACATGCGATCTCATTCTTTCGGTCACTATCCAAAGCTTGTGACCATAGTGAGGGTTGGGACGTTGATTGAACGGTAAATCGAGAGCTTTGCTTTTCTGCTCAGCTTTCTCTTCACCACAATAAACCGGTACAGAGTCCACATCACTACAGACACCGCACCTATCTGCCTGTCAACCTCCCGCTCCATTTCCCCACACTTGTGAACAATAATATTTAGGATATTCAAGATAACTCTAAGGGATACAATTCATAAAATTGATCGTACTATTCTGCTATAAAGAATAAAAAACAAGGTTGGAATAACAGGAACGGCCCTATCATGCTTTAAGTCTTACCTCACAGATCGCTACCAGTTTGTAAAAGTAAATAATGTTTCTTCTATTCATACAAAAATGCGATTTGGAATTCCCTAAGGCTCAATTTTAGGACCTTTATTATTCATATTATACATGCTGCCACTGGGCAAAGTTATTAGCAGGCATGGCATTACTTTCCACAGTTATGCAGATGACACACAGTTATACATATCAGCCAACCAACACTAAAGAAAATGGAGGACTGTGTTAAAGAAGTGAAGCATTGGATGTCATACAATTTCCTTCTGCTAAACAGCGACAAAACCGAGGTTCTCCTTCTAGGTCCAAAACCTGCTATAAATAAGGTATCAGATTTAATACATAATTTTGACTTCCCTGTTCTCCCGAGCTCATCAGCTAAAAATCTGGGTGTTATAATTGATTCAGATCTATCATTTGATCAGCATATAGGTAACATTACAAAAACAGAAACTCCTTATCCCTCCCAGATGCGGAAAAATTAGTTCACGCTTTTATTACATCAAGATTAGATTATTGCAATGCACTTTTATCAGGATGCTCCAGCAGAAACTTGAGTAAACGCCAGCTAATTCAAAATGCTGCAGCCAGGGTCCTCACTAAAACTAGAAAATTTAATCATATCAGCCCAGTCTTATCGGCCCTTCTCTGGCTTCCAGTTAAATTTCGTATTAATTACAAAATTCTTTTACTCACGTATAAATCCCTACACGGTCTCGCCCCTGAATACTTGCAAGACCTCATCACGCACTATGAACCATCAAGATTACTCAGATCTCAGGGCGCCGGCCTCTTACTAGTACCCAGAATTCATAAGACTTCAGCGGGGGGGGAAAGCTTTCTCCTACAAAGCCCCTCAGCTCTGGAACAATCTTCCAGCTAGTGTTCAGGACGCAGACACAGTCACTGTGTTTAAGTCTAGGCTCAAAACACACTTGTTCAGTTTAGCCTTTGGCAACTAACCTCTGTGTAGTTTAAGGTCATTTCAGGAACTCATGGACATGGGGAATCAGGGTAAACGAGGATGATGTGCTCATAATTTCTCTTGTTTGGAGCTGAAGGATGTCCTTGCCTGAGCTCCTTCTGGTTTCCCTCCTCCCAGTCTGTTACAGTCAGATCCGTCACTACACTAATGAAAATATTCACATGCTCTTATTCTCTGCTGCACTCAACTAAACTAACTGCTTCCCTTTACTGTTTTACTGTTTTCTGAGAGAATGGTGGCTCATGGTGGAAAATTGTTTGCTGGATTCTCCTGCGGCCCACACCAGACCAGACGAGCTGCTCACCTCCATCTACTGCTGCCAGCCTCTGACCACTCACCATCATCAACTACACTGAAGTAGAAATGGACTCAGATTAGCAACACTGACTGATTCTTCCAATCTGATGCACTATTATTATGCCCTAAGATTGATGTCACTATTATGATTATTATCATTATTATTATTATTATTATTATTATTATTATGTAGCATAATGACACTTCATTAGTGATAATTTAAAATTCAATCTATAGTTTGATCAGAGGAGGATGGGTCCCCTTTGTGAGTCTTGGTTCCTCCCAAGGTTTCTTCCTCCAGCCTCGAGGGAGTTTTTCCTTGCCACTGTCGCCTTCGGCTTGCTCGCATTGGGCTTTGATTTAAATGTTCTGTTTTGAAACTGTGAAGCTGCTTTGTGAGTCAGTTGTAAAAGGTGCTATACAAATAAATTTGATTTGATTTGATTTAAGCATTATCTTAAAAAAGGAACAACCTGTTGCCAAGCTTTCTTTGAAAAAGTCTATGTCATATACTGTAGCACAAATAATGGACTAAATGCAAATAGATAAAAAAATCAATGAATTTCTAATTATTACTTTTTAATAATGAGACCTATTAATGGAATATATTAATGCAGGTGTTTGTGAAAGATAGTTTGTGTATAAAATAACTGACCTTGAAGTCTGCTCTGGGTAACTTCAAACTTCAATCCCCCTTTTCGGCCAGCTCCTCATCTCCTCTTGTCTCACGCACCCCACAGGATAAGAGAAACAGACTCACACACACACACACACACACACACCCCACAGGATAAGAGAAACAGACAAATAGAAGTTTAATACATTGATCTTACTTTTTGGTAATTAAACATTCAATATGATTATTTGTATTTTATTTACCAACACTTAGTTCATTCATAACATTTTTATCCTTTATTCAATATTGTATGATTATTCTACATGTAAACATCTTCAACAAATCTCTTCATTGGCTTAAGGCCTGAATGACCTTTTTCTTAACAGCCCAGAGAAAGGGTCTAAAGTGATTGATGGCAAGTCCATCCTCAATAAAGCTTGCTTTTAAGATCTGGTTTTGCTTTCCCAGTTGAACCATGTCACATACCATTTTATTGCCACTAGATAGTAAATATTCAATCCTGCATCTTGATTCTTAAAACTTAGTCCATCAATCTTATCTTAGTAGTAGTATGTTTGAAACCCCAGAAAGCACCACTGTCAAACACTCCAATGTTTTCCAATGTTCACACATTGGCAGTACTTTTACATTTATCAGTTGGCAGCTAATTAATTGTTTATATAAAGTAACAGTACTTCACAGAGACTTAAACACCAGAGACTACAAGATTCAACCCCTTTTTCTGAGCAACATGTATTAATTTACTAAATCCAAATGAACAACTTTAAAGCTCAACATCCAACTAAACAACACCATTCCAACACACTCTATTAATTCAATCCCCTCCAAATTCCACCTTGCGGCAGTTCTCTCCATATAAGGCCATCACCCAGTTCCACTGGCCAAAAACAATTACCCCATACAAAGTGCCTCAATGTTATCAAACTATTGCATTCAAAGAGAACCCAAACAAATTACTGCTCCACCACTCACTCTCACCCACTATGTGAAATTTATCTTATATTTCCCACTTATTTTAGATTATTATACTTTTATCTCTGCTGTGCTCACATACAACTCCACACAAGCACCACACCCACTAAAAAGAAACAGTTCAAATGCACACAATCTCAGAAACCCAAACCCCTGCACAGCCCTATACACCATATATTTATACATTTATATTTTTAATTTGCCCAAATAACTATTATTTTCTATTTAAACCAAATCAAAGTGGCTTTTATCAGTACGTCACAAATCAAAGTCCTGCCATCTCTCTGTTTTTCAAGAGTGAAACTTAGTCCTTACACACTTGTCAGAGGAGACTACCTTTTCAAAGTGTAAAATCTCAAGGCTTCATTGAAATGAAGGGACATTAGACCCGTGATTTTCTCTCCTGATAAAAGCCAACATATTTTCTCCTTTTCTCCAATATTAATTTTACCTTTAATTCCCATGGTTAAACCTTACAGTTTCCCCAATGTACCCTATTAATTACAGACACTTTTGTCCATTTTGATTCACCTTTAACACTAATTATTACAACACTTTACTCTACAACACAGCTTTATAACTTCTCTCTCCCTTTTCCTATTCTCAGCATCTACAAATGTCTTTTTTAAACGGAGCTCATTTTCTATTGTTTCCTTAATATACAGTCTCCCAGAAAGCTCATTTAATTTTCCTTTTTATTTTTTTATTTAATTTAAAAACGTCTTCTGTTCAAGGCTCATTTCTATTATAAATAAACAAAGCCCTCTTATTTAGAGGTTCATGAAATCATTTACAGTAACTCTCCTTGAACGATGCTCATAAATTTTACCATTACAAAATGTTTTCCCTGTTAATTTCTAAATCTCTCATTCTTAATCACATTTCCCATACGCTTATCTCCATATATGACTTTCTTCACTCTGATAATCTCTGGTCAGAGGTGTCCGTTGCCCCCCTTTCTTTAAACACACAGAACATGTATGGCTCCAAGGGAGAGACTATCTCTGCCCACACACTCATGAGCGACCAAAAGAAAGGAGAGGGGGGTGATCATTCCCCCACCTGCACTCAGCACTCACAAACATAACTCTTTCAGCTGACTAAGCACACACACACATACACACGTCATCCACCAACCCCCAACAGCCATAGACAGATCAATTTCAACATTTAACACAATTCTCAGAGTCGACTCATTCACACTTTAACAGCATGCTTTTAAATTCCTGCTGCTCCTTATTTCCTTATTTTTAATTTATGCTCCTTATGAGGTGTAATAATTCAAAGAGAGGCAGCATCAATACAGTGTTCGTCAACAGTGTTTTGAGTGGGCACCCCTAATTAAATCTCTGTATCACACCTCCAGTTTCTCATGAAACTGACCTAAAAAATCACCTAGTGAATTTTTCAGATGGCCGGGCTAAACCCGCCTCAACAGAGAGGGCTTAATCCAATATGTGGCATCCTTTTAACTCACTATTATCTCTTTTCCTTCTATTCCATTTTTCCTCTTTTATTTATGTTTTATTACCTCTTTTTCTCTTCTATTTCCCTTATATTCCTTTACTTTTAACTTTTCTTTTTCTTCTGTTACATCTGTTCCTTTTTACTCTTTTACTTTTTCTTCTAACATCTGTTCCTTTTTACGTTTACTTCATTGTTCCCTTTTATTTCCTTAATTTCTATTTTTCTGTTACTGTAGTTTAAAAATTTAGAACAGAGAAACTTTATCCAACACCATCATCAACACAATACTGCATACACTAAAGAGTCTAATACAATGCAACTCTTCTGGCAACAGACAGCTCAACCAGTGCTCAAATTTGTTAAAATCTCACCTTTTATTTGTCGGCTTTAAGCGGGAGTTCGAATGCAGGAGCCGTCTGAAGCAGGAAGGCCACAACTCAGCATCCCATCCTCGTCGCCATCTTTGTTGTTAACTTTGCTGTGTTGTGAAGGCAGGTGATGGAAAAGAATCTCCGCAGACATGGTTAAAGGTGTAAATACATCTTTATTTACAGAAACTGTGTCTTACGGGTTCTTAAGGATCCCGTGAGAGAGTTTTCAGATTCAGTGCGAGCTCGTCTCTGGTCTCTGTCCCATTCTGTCTCTCTCCTTTCTCTATTTTCTCTCTCTCCCCCCTCTTGGGTAGGACCCCGATCTATATGGTTCTTTCTCCTTTCCAAATATGGTGAATGTAGAGGTTGGTTTACATTCGCATGTTCAAGGGACTAAGGGAGGGGTAAAATGTATAGTCTCCTACCCTCACTGACAGCTTATCCTAAACATTTCTCTCTTTGCAGCACAGACACAGAGCATATGTCTAAACCTATAGAACAGTGAACATGTCTTAATACTGCACTTAAGGACTTATGTTTACATATATGTCACAACATTATGTATTTTAATGTGTTTGTATCTTGCTTTGCACAGCGCTATTTCTACGTATAACATTTTTTAGATCAAGCTTTGTTCCTGTTCCTGTGTCCTCCTTGGCGGTGCTGCTGTTTTGTCTTCATAGTTTTTCACTGCAGTTGTTTCTGCTCTGAGCCGCTGTTTTGTAACAACTGCTTTGTACTTAATGATTTTTTTCCTTTATGTTTTCTTTTTGTCTTCTTTTAGTTTCTTTTCCCCTTGTGCATTGGGGTCCCATTTAGTTATCTGTAATTTTTTGGTTTATTATAATATGTTTATTATTTTTCTTTTTTTTTAAATGGATTTATTCTTTTTCATCATTAGGAATTTGTTAGTGTATATTTATTTTAGTATTTTGGAATTTAGTCTGATTTTTGTATTTGATACATATATTTTTTCCTTGCTTAATTATTTTTACATTTTGGTGCTACCTCTGCCATTTTGCTGGGAGCTAAACCTTAGCCTTGCCTTATCAGCTCTGCTGCTAACACTTATTAACATTTTAATAGTACAGACCATGGCCTTAAATGCTGAAAAAGGGAGTTGAACTCAAATATAAAAAATAAGCACGGTGGCGCAGCAGGTAGTGTCGGAGTCACATAGCTCCAGTCACCCGGACGATTCCCGCTCCGGGTGACTGTCTGTGAGGAGTTGGTGTGTTCTCCCCGTGTGTTCGTGGGTTTCCTCCAGGTACTCCGGGTCCACAGTTCAAAAACACACGTTGGTAGGTGGATTGGCGACTCAAAAGTGTCCGTAGGTGTGAGTGTGTGAGTGAATGTGTGTGTGTGTCTGTGTTGCCCTGTGAGGGACTGGCGCCCCCTCCAGAGTGTAATCCCGCCTTGCGTCCAGTGACTCCAGGTAGGCTCTGGACCTACCACGACCTTGAACTGGATAAGCGGTTACAGATGAATATATCAAATATAATGTATAAATGCAGCCATTATGCAGTACCTCTTTTAGCCACTGAGTGTTGCTATTGCATTTGCAAGCTCTGTTTAGTGATTGAGCATGCACTTATTTCTCTTATAGTGATGTAACTTCATGTTATTTGTTACTGTAATGTACACTGTAATATTTACATTATCTGAAAGTGTGTAGGTGTATTATATTTTCTTTATTATATCGCTGTTAAAGAACTAAATGTCTAATTAAGAATTATTCATTGTTTCAGCCTTATACCAATACTGTATATCATGATATACTGATGGCACTGACTGAATAGTATAACTTCAAATAAGACTTCACACCTCATCCTCTTCATTCCTGTGTCCTGACTGATACGCCTTCCTGTTTGCTGTTAAAATCCAAATCGACTAGCCCTACCTTATTTCTTTTGAAACAGTCCTGCTCCCATATTTGTTATATTTCATAACTTCAACAGCTGCGATTGTTTGTAAGTTTAGAGATTACGTTAAAGAGTGCTCTAGGATTGTGTTTATTATTTTCAATCAGTGAGGACAGATGTGCTGAACGTGCATTGACGAGCGCCCTTCTAAATTTGATAAGGCTGTCTTTCCAGGCACAGTGAAATACTTCCAGTTTAGTCGACCGCCATTTCTGCTCTAATTTCCTTACGGTTTGTTTTAAGGTGAGTGTTTCTTTATTATACCAGGGAGTGAGTTTTTTTTTTTTTTTTGGTCATGGTACATGGTGTCAGAAGCGCAGAATCCTATTTGGAAGAAGTTGTCAGGTGAGAGGCAAAAAAAGGTGCTATGTGTGATTAGAGTGAGTCAGCGCTGTGGTAGGCTAAATTAGGCTAATGCTAGCAGTCGGCAAGTAAGCCCCATAAGCCCGATGTTGCAGGAAAAGTGTCAAGGACAGCGTGATGAGCCAGTTGTAGCCACAAACAAACAACATGATGGACTCCCTGTTTTCCATTAATCCACCAGAAAACTTTGAATTCTCTGATTACACTTCATGGCCCAACTGGAGTCAGCATTTTGAAAGGTTTCGAGTGGCTGCAGGACTGGATGGTAAAGAGATACCAGATGAACTCCTTAGTGTACGCAATGGATGATAAGACAGATGATATTTTGAGCACATTAGGATTACGTGTGGCCTATATGAAGAAAGACTGTAAAAGAAGCGTTCGACAAGCGTTTTTCAATGTGATCTATAAGAGAGCTTGTTTTAACAAAAGATGCCAATAACTGGGCGCATCAGCAGAATCTTTTATCTCTGCAGTTTACAATCTAGAATAAAATTGTCAATATCACACATTACAAGAGATAGACTAGTAGTGGGAATATTAATCATGAACTGTCAGAGAAGGTACAAATGGACAGTGAATTAACATTGGAAAAAGTGCTTTTGCACATAAGACAGTATGAAGAAATCAAGAAACAGCAATCTGTTGTTCAGGAGACTAAAGAACAAAAGGAGGCCAATGTGGACTTTAAGAAAAGGCTTATAAAGCCAAACAGACTTTTGACAGTAAGGTCCCAAAAGAGTACCAAATAAGCACCTACACACTCTAAATACAACTGTGTAGCAAGAGAAGTAGTGTGCAGAAAATGTCCAAAGAAAAGGCAATTCAGGTCAGGTAGAGTGGGTGCTGCTTTGGAGAATGAAGACAACACTCTTTTTCTTTGAGCAGTGTCCGCAGGAGCAAAGCCTAAAAGCTGGAAAAAGACACTGAAGGTAAATGCAAATGTTCTTGGCCATGTGACACTTGACAGACTCCAGTGATTTTTCAGGGCATAAGAAATATTTAGGCTCCAAATTACAAATAAAACTGCCTTATGTGGTAAATGTGTCATCCTGGGACCTGAGCCGGATACAGAATAACACTCATCTACACTCACTTACTTAACCATCACTGCCCACATTTGTGTTAGCGTAGATGTTAAGCAACACATGCATTAGAGGGCAGGTCAGGATTTCAGACAACAACAAACCTGGTGGTGGTGGAAGTGCTGATAATGTAACGCTATTCACTACAGAAAAGAGGAAAGAGGCTGTGGTGTAAGTGAGGACGTTAACATTTCGCAACATGTGGACGGAGAATTATTTTCTCTTATTTTACAAGAGGTCCTGATTCTCTTGAACTAGGGGCTGCACTCTAAACTTTTCTGTTCTATTCATATCTGCATGCTTTCAGAGAATGTGCGCAAATATAATCAAAATTAACACAGAGTACAGACTGAAGGTGCCGTCTATATTTGTATTTAACACTGAGTTTAAATTAGGTATTAGGGACAAGTACAGACAGCTGTTACTGAGCAGTGGGGTAAATACTGGCAGCTGCTCTAGGGTCAGAGTGGGCAGGTATGGACTGAGCAGTCAGCTACAGACTCTATTTCTGCTAAATTTAAAATCTGGAGCTGTACAAGATGTTCATGTTCAGCTTCTATGTGTGATGTTATCGAAAATAATTCTTCACCCACAGTTCATGATGTGTTTAATGACCTCAGACCACCACCTCCTCTGCCCTCATCAGGTTGGCTGTTGTCAGGAGCTTGTGATGAATGTCTTGTTATCTACCTGTCAGTTAGCAAAATTTTGTGAGTAGAATTTTGTAGAAATTTTTGCTTAAAAATTACAGGTATATTAGGATGGTATTTTTTGTAGTTTTACTCAGCTATCTGCAGATGGTAACTCCCCCTCCTCACTTTTTGATATTTTCAAGTTATGCAAGTGTTTCTTCTCTTTTTTCCGTTTATATTTGTCTTCGTTCTAGGCATCCATGGGATGATCTATTGTCTTTTGACCCTTTTCAAAAATCACTTATGTCCAAGATTTATTCACATTTCAGCCAATTAGATATACATTCTCTTAATTAAATTAAAAACGCAGTGTGCAAGATTACATCTTATACAGTTTAATTATTATTACAACTCAGTTATCTGAATTCTATCCTAAAGTTGTTAAAGAGCAATGTGATAAGTGTGGTGTCTCACCACGTAATTTAAGCCACATGTATTTTCTCTGTCCTGTTTTATGAAAGTTTTGCTCTATTTTGAGATAATGACAAAGGTTTTAGATTTAGATGTTAAAATGACTCCCTGTGTAGCAATATTTGGCTTTTCCACTGATTACCGCTCACTGGTGCTCAATCAGATATTCTGGCATTCATGTCTTTGGTGACGAGATGCCGTATATTATTATTATTATATTATGGAATTCCTTGAAGCTCCCTTCAATTTCAATGTGGATGTGGCCATCCATGATGTTATATATTTAGATGTTTTATATATATATATATCTGCACATATTGATGGTATGGTGTGGTATATGGGGTACAAAGATAGTGGGGTCATTCTTCATCAGTGGAAACCTCAAGGCCACTGGATATGTGAAATTGCTACATGACGATGTGCTTTCCTCTTTATGCACTGAAGCTGGCACGTTCCCTGAGTTTTTTCAGGATGATGGTGCACCACCACATTATGGGTGTCAGGTCTGAGCATTCCTAGAGGAACAGTTTCCTGGAAAGTGGATTGGTCGTCGTGAGCCAGTTGAATAGCCCCCAAGGTCTCCCAATCTGAACCCCTTAGACTTTTACCTTTGGGGTCATCTTAAGGCAATTGTCTCTGCTGTGAAGATACGAGACGTGCAGCACCTGATGTGTAAACTACGGATACTGGAAGTCTGTGCTAGCATTTCTCCTGCACTGTTGCTATCAGTTTTGTTTGGGGTTATTATATGGGTAAAAATGTAAATAAAATGAATAATCTTTTTCTTTTGGAACTTGCCTTACATTAACACTAAAATGTGACCTTTTCAAAAGTCATTTTCATTTCAAGTGATTTGGGCTCTGATTTGTTTAATATGTAGTAAAAAAAACACCAAGTGGTCCATCCCTGTTATTCCTATTTATTTTTAAATGACTAAGATATGCATTCTTTCATTAGAACAATACATCCCAGATTTAATAGCTAAGCATATTTACAGTACAATATTTATCAGTGTATTATGGGTAAAAAGAACCCCCCCCAAAAAAAACAAAAAACTTTGTGATGCTTATTTGAGGTCTTATAGCCAACTCTGCCCAAAAATTCTGAATAAAGCTACATCACTCCACAAAACACAGCTCCACGTTTTCTCAGTCCAGTGCTGGATATATTTTATAATTGTTATTATGGCTCAGTCTCAGATATGGCTCAGATATGAGCATTTCTGTGGTGACTGCACCACCTTTGTGTGCAACCATAAGCTTACATTGAATCAGAGGATAGCACTTATCACAGGTACCTACAAATGTTTGGAAATGTATTGTAGGATTTGTTTGCTTTTTAAACTGAGATTAAACTTATATTTCTAAAATATATCTACAAATTGTAATGCTCTATTTCTATATGTTAAAGTCTGAACTAAATTGCAGAGACTCTCTGTATTGATTGTGTTTCCCCTATTTTTACTTTGGAAGCATCATTTAACCTGGGGAGACTGGACACTGGTATAACACTGAATATCTGAATCCAGTGACGTTTAACATCGCAGTTTCTCACTGCACAGAAATACCCTGGAGTATGTGATCAGTGAAGATAGAATCTAAAGTGAATCTGCCATTGCTCAAGTCAAGCCCCTCAACAGCTCCATCAAGACCAAAAGATGTCTTCTCTGTACACTGATCTGTCCAAGACTTTAGTTCAGAAACACGGACTCTGTTCGAGGTCTTTCCCCTGTGCCCAGGACCAACCATCATAATGGCTGATGAGTGATCGGGGCTGTTTATCAAGGCCTGTACTTTCTCATTATATATGCTTGAGTAGAGCAACATTATAAGGAACCAGGACATTCAGTTTCATATTTAAGGTTCTCTCTCTCTCTGGGTATGAGGGCTACATCTTCAGTTCCTGTTTTAAAACTAAATTCATAACCTACATTTACCATTAAATAATTAAGTCCAATTTATTTATACAGTACTTTTCACAGACACAAGCCTCAAAGTGTTTTATATGACACAACATAAACTACAACACCAAAATAAAATAAAAAGCTGGTAACATTGCTATATGTTCAATTATTCAAATGCTTGTTTAAACATGTAGGTCTTTAGTTTCTTTTTAAAAGAGTCCACAGAATCAATTGATCTTAAAAAAGGGGTCAATGTTCCACAGCTTAGGAACAACAACTTCAAATGCTTGATCTCCACGAATCTTTAAGCGAGAATGTGGAACAGACAATAAATTACTTGACCTAAGAGAACGTGTTGATAAGTATGCGGGAAGCAGATCAACACATGCAAAGAGCCTGATCATGCCATGCTCTGTAAGTAAGTGTAATAATTTTAAACTGATTCCTATACTCAACAGGAAGCCAATATAAAGATATTAACAGAGGGGTAACATGAAATTGACGGTTTGATTTATGTAATCTCGCTCCTGCATTTTGAGCGCCTGCAATCGGTTACAAACAGACATATTTAGTGAAAAGAAAAGACCATCTAACCAGCTGCTTAACATGTGCATCCAGCAACAAAGACTGATAAAATAAAACACCCAAATTACACAGGCTAGAATAGACAGCAGGGAAAAGAAGCTCAAGAATTTGTTTAATCATTTGGGAAGCCTTTTCAGGAGCAACAATCAGTCTTTTCTTCATTAAGCTGTAAAAACTTATTTCATGTCCATTCTTTGATAACTTTAAGACAATCTATAAGCTCACATAAATTCTGCACCTCGCTAGGTTTAAATGAAAATTAAAGCTGAATATCATCAGCTGATAATGCAATAATAAGCAATTTTAAAACTATTTATTATCTGCCCCAAAGGCAACATATACAAAGTAAACAGTAATGGCCCCAAAACTGAACCCTGCAGAACTCCACAGGGTAATGAAATAGGCTCAGACTGTCAGGGTGGTGTGAGGAGTAGATTTAAAGGAGCGGACACACTCGCTACAACACAGGGTTTAATATAGAGATAACAACAAAACGAACTTGACGAAAAACACGAGATAACATTACTTATAAACACGGGGAAGAGCAGGAAACAAAACGGCAAGACTGGGGCGTGAAACAGGCAGGAGACCGAACGAGGCACGAGAAACGAGAAATGACAAACATGAAATAAACGACAACGACGACGAAAACAAATGAACAAAATGACCGATCCCAGGAAGTGAGGGAAGAGGGCTTAAATACATGAACTTAACTAGACACACCTGACACAGATAACGAGGGAAAAGAAGGCGGAACATAGGCGGGACAAAGGCGGAGAATGAACATAAACAAAGCCATGTGCAGAGACAGGAAAACAGCGAAAAGAAAGCCCAAAAGAAAGGAGAAAACAAACCAGAAAGTGTCAAGGTGTGACAGACGCCCCCCCCAAGACGCGCAACTCCCGGAGCGCGAAAAACGAGACTCTCCAGGAGCTGGCGCAGGAGGGGGCCAGAAGAACAAGACAAACTAGAAAAGACTCAGAATGGAAAAGGGAACAAGGAACTAGACTTTAAACGGACATCGGACAGAAGTAGAAAGAGGAGACGGGACTCGTGATAATACAGGGAACTGGACATGAGGCAAGGGAACAGGGACCATTACATTAATAGGAACTGAGACAAACATGGTGACAGGGACCGGAATTGAAAGAAAGGCAGACAAAGGCACAGGGACAAGGACAGAGACAGGAACCAGAACAGGGACAGAGACAGGGACAAAAACAACTGGGTGGTACCCAGGACTGGCATGTGTCTGTGGGACTGTCCAAGGTGCCAGCCTGGGTACAGTTCTGGGGATTGGCCTCGAAGTCCTTGGGGCCGGAGCCACAGTCACAGGCTTAGAAACGGCCGGGGCCACAGTCACTGGCTTAGAAACGGCCGGAGCCACAGTCACAGGCTTAGAAACGGCCGGAGCCACAGTCACTGGTTTAGAAACGGCCGGAGCCACAGTCTCATGGGCAAAAACGGCCTTAGCCAAAGTCACTGGAGTAGAAACGGCCGATGCCACAGTCTCAGGGGTAGAAACGGCCGTGGCCACAGTCTCAGGGGCAGAAACAGTCGTAGCCACAGTCTCGGAGATAGGAGCAGCTGAGGGAGCCGTACTCACGGAGACTGGAGACCCTGCGACGACGTCCACGGAGACAGGGGAACCTGCAGTGACGTCCAAGGAGGCAGGCAGAACTGCGACGACGTCCACGGAGGCAGACGGAACTGCGACGACGTCATCCACGGAGGCAGACGGAACTGCGACGACGTCATCCACGGAGACAGACGGAACTGCGACGACGTCATCCACGGAGGCAGACGGAACTGCGACGACGTCATCCACGGAGGCAGACGGAACTGCGACGACGTCATCCACGGAGGCAGGCGGAACTGCGACGACGTCCACGGGGGCAGACGGAACTGCGACGACGTCCACGGGGGCAGACGGAACTGCGACGACGTCATCCACAGAGTCAGAAGGATGTGCGACGACGTCCAAGTAGTCAGAGGAATCTGTGACGTCGTCCATGAAGGCTGGGGAACGTGCGACGACGTCCACGGAGGCAGAGGAATCTGCGTCGTCGTCCACGAAGACTGGGGAACGTGCGACGACGTCCACGGAGGCAGAGGAATCTGCGCCGTCTTCCACGAAGACTGGGGAACGTGCGACGACGTCCACGGAGGCAGATGAATCTGCGACGTCGTCCATGGAGACAGGCGCGGCCGGAGGCGCCGCGCTGAGGAAGACAGGAGCGGCCGTAGGCACCGCGCTCAGGGAAACAGGCGCGGCCAGAGGCGCTGCGCTCAAGGAGACAGGCGCGGCCGGAGGTGTTGCGCTCAGGGAGACAGGCGCGGCCGGAGGAGCTGCTCTTATGAAGACTGGAGCAGCCGTTGGTGCCGTACTCTCGGAGACAGGAGCTGAGGCGTCCAACGAGGCAGGTGCTCGTGCTGCTCGCCGAGCACGAGTTGAGGATTTAGCGGGTTTGGGCGCACTCTCGAGGGACTTCTTTGACCGTAGTTCCCCCGGAGATGCGCCCCTGTTAGCCTCATCTGCCATGTCCTGTGATATGAGGCTAACAGCGCCTGTCCATAACGCCCCCCCAAAAAACTCCCCGGACCTGAGGGGTTTATCCTCGGAAGCAGGGGTACCGGTAGATCCGCGCTCCATAGCTGGGGTTTCTGTAGAGACGTCCTCGGGAGCAGGCTGTGAGTATCTTTCCTCGATCAGTTTTAAAAATGTCTCAACCGTGAGTTCAAGGGCCTTTACTTTTATTAATTTTTCTGCCCACTGCAACGCCTCTCCTCTTAGTAGGGATTTTATAAAGATGACCTGAACAATTTCAGGTGGAGCAGGAGAGGTCAAGAATTTAAAGTACAGTCGGCACTGTAATAAAAATCCCTTGCAATTGAGTCCGTTCTCAAATTCGCTGGGTACTCCTATGACCGATTGTAAAACTGTTGGCTGATCATCAGTCCTTAAGTTTAGTAAATCCTCCGCGGTCTTTATGGTTTCACCCAGGGATAGAGCTGTGTTGGCTGCGTCCTTCTGTGGATCGGTCATTCTGTCAGGGTGGTGTGAGGAGTAGATTTAAAGGAGCGGACACACTCGCTACAACACAGGGTTTAATATAGAGATAACAACAAAACGAACTTGACGAAAAACACGAGATAACATTACTTATAAACACGGGGAAGAGCAGGAAACAAAACGGCAAGACTGGGGCGTGAAACAGGCAGGAGACCGAACGAGGCACGAGAAACGAGAAATGACAAACATGAAATAAACGACAACGACGACGAAAACAAATGAACAAAATGACCGATCCCAGGAAGTGAGGGAAGAGGGCTTAAATACATGAACTTAACTAGACACACCTGACACAGATAACGAGGGAAAAGAAGGCGGAACATAGGCGGGACAAAGGCGGAGAATGAACATAAACAAAGCCATGTGCAGAGACAGGAAAACAGCGAAAAGAAAGCCCAAAAGAAAGGAGAAAACAAACCAGAAAGTGTCAAGGTGTGACACAGACACAAATCAGCAACAGTCACTGTGAAACTTCTCTCAATGAGATAAGATGTAAACCAATCCAGTGCTGTGCCAGATATGCCCACCCAGTTGCGTAACCCATTTATCAGTATATGATGGTCTACTGTATTAAACGCAGAGCATAGGTCAAGTAATACTAACATTGAATATTCACCTGTCAGCCGTCATTAACAAATCATTAGAGACCTTCAGGTGAGAGGTCTCTGTAGAGTGCCACTTACTAAACACATACAGAAATTTATTATAAATATTGTAGTTCTCTAAAGCAGCAGTGAATTGATTGGCCACCACCTTCTCTAAGATTTTAGCCAAAAAAGGAGGTTTTGAAATAGGCCTATAACTCTTAAGTACATCTGGGTCTAAATTAGCTGAACAGTAGCATGTTTAAAATAAGATGTAACACAACCTGTAGGTAGTGAGGAATTAATAATAGCTAATACTGCAGGGCCAATACTTGATAAAACTTTTTTAAAATAAAGAAAAAGGTATCACATACAGAGCACTAGAAGGTAGCTTTAATTACCTAGTCACATTCAACATATCTTCTAATCTGATAGGCTGGAAGGACTCCAAAACAGAAGGAGATGATGAGAGAATAACATTTGAAATGCATGCCACAGGCTTAATACTGGGCCTAATGTCCATGACCTTATCAACAAAACAACGAGAGAAAACTATTACAATCATTGACAGAAAAACATGGCAATGTTGCAGGTGGTGATGAAACAATATTATTCATTCATTCATTTATTATCTGTAACCGCTTATCCAGTTCAGGGTCACGGTGGGTCCTGAGCCTACCTGGAATCATTGGGAGCAAGGTGGGAATACACCCTGCAGGGGGCGCCAGTCCTTCACAGGGCAACACAGACACACACACACACATTCACTCACACACTCACACCTATGGACATTTTTGAGTCGTCAATCTTTTGGACTGTGGGAGGAAACCGATATGGACACGGGGAGAACACACCATTTCCTCACAGACAGTCACCCGGAGTGGGAACTGAACCCACAACCTCCAGGTCCCTGGAGCTGTGTGATTGCGACACTACCTGCTGCGCCACCGTGCCGCCCCAACAATATTATTAATAGTATTAAATAAAATTTTAGGATTTCTAGTATGCAGACATAGCCTCTTTACTAAAGCATTAAAAGAAGAACAAAGATCTTTAAGGTGCAGGCGGTTCACTTCTGAGCCAGTAGCCTTCCATAATTGATATTAAAATCACAACAGAATTGTGGTGAAAACCGGTTGACCCAGGGCGGCACGGTGGCGCAGCAGGTAGTGTCGCAGTCGATTCCTGCTCCGGGTGACTGTCTGTGAGGAGTTGGTGTGTTCTCCCCGTGTCTGCATGGGTTTCCTCCGGGTGCTCCGGTTTTCTCCCACAGTCCAAAAACACACATTGGTAGGTGGATTGGCGAATCAGGTTAGATTTAGACAACCCGGCCATGGCAGTGGTAGAGCCAAACACAGCGGGGCATCCTGATAAAAATGAAAAGCAGGTCCAGTGTTGTTTTTATAGATATTTTTTTGCTTTTGTAAGTTTGCTTTTGACCTTTCTGTTTGATATGATGCTCTACATAGACTTCACTGAGGATGTTGAACTTTGTCCGGAAGGTGGCTTGTCTCCACACCTGTTCCTGGTGTTACAACCCAGTCTAGGGTTGAGCCATAAGAAAATGAGGTGTGTGTTATGATTGATGTGTGGGAAATGAATAACTGTAACAGAGGTGAAAATGTGGACAAAAATGTGCATGAAAATGACACAACTGGAAACACAGAATGGATAATGGATAGAATATATTGTAGATGTGATATTTACAAAGAATTGGCTTGGAATGTGGTACGAACTCTGGATGGATGAACAAATACATGGACTGGAACAGACAGCAGAACCTAGAATATGACGGAAACAGTGAGAGAGAGAAAACATACACATACACAGCGCAGGGTGAATAGGGTGGCAATGCAGATTCTGGGCCAGGAGGACTTCTGTTTTGGAGTTCAGGAGATGTATTTGCTTCAATTTGCTGATGATGCTGTTCTTCTGGTTTCCTCATATGGAGACTGCAGTGCACACCTGAATGGTTTTCAGTTTGAAGCGGTTGTTGTGAGGATAAATACCTCCAAGCTGTTGGCCATGTCTCTCTCCCAGAAACAGACAATGTGCTCCCTTAAGGTAGGGGAGGAGATCCTGCCCAAAATGAAGGAGTTAAAGTGTCTCTGGGTCATGTTCTCAGTTGATGGGAAGAGGGAATGTGAGATCGACTGTAGGTTTGGTGCAGCATCTGCACTAATGCTGTCATGTACCAGTCTGTGGTGAAGAGAAACTGAGCCAAACAGCAAATTTACCTCTCAGTTAATGTCCTCACCTTCACCTACAGTCAGAGTTTTGGGTAAAGACAACTAGGGCTATCTTTCTCATTTCTCTCTCTCATGCTTCGAGATGCTGTGTTCCAGTTGTTCTCCCTGGTGTTGTCCTGATCCACAGAAAAAAAAAATGTGGCACCCTCAGAAGATCATATGAGTTTGGTTCACTTTTGGGTCTTTTTAAAGGGTAATGAAACCATTTTACATATGAAAAGGAACCCATGACTCAGACCTCATCACAGGGTGATAATATCAGGCAGTACTACCTAACACTCTTTAATTAATGTATTTTAAGCTCTTTAGTGTTAGCTGAGCGATCTGCAGGGACTTCCCATCACCATTAGCATTACAAGCAGATACACAGCACCAGCAGAATCACTTCTGGAGTTATCAGAATTATTAGAACAGAATGGAGAATGTTTATGAAAACTCAAACATTACCGAAGAAAAAAGATCAGGATTCAAACGCAGAGACCCTTCAAATGAAGACATTTATGTGAATGAGGACAGCATACCAATGACTGGAGGAAACCAATGGAACCTCAGTACAGTAAATCCTCATGATAGAGGTGAGGTTAAGACTCTACTGCATTTTTTAATTGTTCTAAATAATGTTTGGATCATACAAGGGAAATAAAAATAAAACATTTCCCAGCATATATTCTAGAACAGTGGTTCTCAAACTGTGGTAACTGTACCATTGGGGGAATGTGAAGCAACAAGAGGTAGTATGGAACTAGGGTTAACTCCATGTACATAAAACTCCATTTCTGCTTCTTACTGAACGTAAATAAAGTCTACAGAGGGTCATGGCTGATTTGGACTTTATTACAAAAAGGGGAAAGTGGAAACAGAAAAACAAACTGAGTGAAATATTCCTAAGTCCAGAAGTACTACATCTACAGGCAAACTCTTAAAAATAAAGATGCTACAAAAGATTCTTTGTGCCAGAACCAATTTTAAAAAATGTGTGCATGTGAATAACTTTTTTAAAGGTTTAAAAATCCATCACTTGATCTTAAGGTTATTTATAGAACCAGAAGAGGTTCTTTTATGGCATCGCCCACAGAACATTTTGTAGCATCTTTATTTTTAAGAGTGTAAATTAGAGAGAACCCTTAACTGCAGTAAAGCGTGGCTGATCTTCACCCACTGTTTAACAGCACTGTGCCTCCTTCACCTACTGACACCAGCACCGAGGGCCACTGTGACCTGCTCCAAGCGCCACACTGTTTTCACCTATAGTCTGTTAAAGCACATATTAAACGGCCCTCTCTTCTTGTTTTTATTTCTCTCTCAAAATATTTACCCAAAATTGTATGTGATCTCATGAATGTATAATTGCAGTTCAGGCCTGTAGTTATTAGTATTCTCATTATTTTTAGTAATTATTTTAGAACAACTTTGTGTAATGGAAATTACAAATATTCAAGCAAGACATTTATAGGATTCACAGGTGGTACTTGGTCTGAAAAGTTTGAGAACCACTGTTTTAGAAGATTACACACATTACCTTCATCTTTTCAATTTAGAATTTAATTAATTCACTGAAATGTATCACATATTTACAGTGAATTTCTGTTCTAGAGTCTAGACGGAGCAGACTGTACAGACTGGCTGTGGTGTGTCTGGGGCTGCTGTGCGTTCTCCTGCTGATAGCAATCACAGTGCTGTGGATCAAGTTTAACAGCCTAAATTTACAGAGAGACCAACTACAGAGCAGTAACACCAACCTGATGATGGAGAGAAACCAGCTACAGACCAGTTACACCAACCTGATGATGGAGAGAGATCAGCTACAGGCCAGTTACACCAACCTGATATTTGAGAGATACCAGTTAAATAGCAGTGTGTTCACAAACCTTGGTGAGGAAATACATCCTTAGATTAAAATTGTTTGACTCCTTAAATAACTGATTTCTGGATGTGGAGCTACATTCAACTGCATTTCAAACTAAAACTAAATCTTTTTTCTGAATGTTACCACCAATTAAATCAAATCAGGTTAATTGTCACATCACAGTATCACATGTGTAAAGGCGAAAAGCTGTGCAGTCCCTTCCAGTATTAAATACACAAGAATGATAAGTTAAATATAAACACATAATTTACACTATACCTACAACATACAATCATTATTTCAGCAATAAAACTGTGTATTAATGTAAACTATGAAATGTGTAGATGTGTGCTATAATTACTGGCATCAGATAAGACTGAATTACACATGCAGTGTAAGGCGGTGAGTGGTGAGAACAAGTTTTGGTGGTTCTGTGTTTCAGTTGCTGTAAGTAACAAATTGCTGTGTACAGAGCTGGTGTATGATTTTTTTTTTTTTTTTTTTTTTTTTTTTTTGTGACAGACAGTGAACTTGTAAACTTTGCTTAGGGCAAGGCAAATTTATTTATAGAGCAGCTTTTATACACAATGGCAATTCAAAGTGCTTGACAGTGTGATACAGAAAGATTACAGTAGAATTTAAAATGTGAAAGAAAATGAAAACTATTAGAAAGTATAAAATAGAATTAAACAGAATATAAAAAAGGATTAAAATATATTCAGTAAAATTTAAAACAATAAAAACATAGTAATAAAAATGACAGTTATTAAAATGGTACTAGAAATAAAATAAGTAAATCTAAATTTTAATTCAATCTAAGTGCAGTGTTACTAAAAGGCACAGGAGAACAGGAATGTCTTTATTCTAGATTTGAAGATAGTAATATTTGGGGCAAATCTGATGTCTTCCAGGAGTCTGTGCTAGGTGCAGGCAGCATAGTGACTGAAAGCTGCCTCCTGTGTGGTTCTGACCCGGGTCACCACTAGCTGACCAGTCCCGAGTGATCTGAGGGGCCACTGGGTTCATACACTTCTAGCAGATCTGAAATATATTTTGGTCCAAGGCAGTTTATTGATTTATAAACAATTAATAACACTTTAAAATCAATTCTGTGTTTAATTGGAAGCCAGTGCAGTGACCTGATGACAGGAGTTGATGTGCTCGATTCTCTTGGTTCTAGTAAGAGTTCTAGCTGCTGCATTTTGAATAAGCTGCAGCTTCCTAACTGTGGACTTGGGAGACCATTGCAGTAGTCCAGCCTGCTAGAGATAAATGCATAAATGAGTTTTTCTAAGTGTCATTGTAACGCATACCCTTTGAATTTTGATATGTTCTTAAGGTGATAAAATGCAGATTTTGTTATTGCCTTTATTTGGCCATTAAAGTTCAGATCTGAGTCCAGGATTACGCCAAGATTTGATTTGATTACGAAAGCTGCGCTGAGGTCAAGAAGCACCAACAGGGATACGTGGCCTTGATAAGAGGCAAGAAGAAGATCGTTTGTTATCTTGACTAGAGCTGTCTCTGTACTATGATGTGGCCTGAATCCAGATTGGAATTTTTCATATATGTGATTTTTATGTAGATATGAACTAAGTTGTTGGGCCACGGCTTTTTCTAAGATCTTGGATAGAAATGGCAGATTAGAAATAGGCCTGTAATTAGACAGTGTACTAGCATCAAGATTTGGTTTCTTGATCATAGGTTTAATAACTGCTAGTTTAAAAGCTTTGGGTACATGGCCCAGGCTAAGGGATGAGTTTACTATAGTTAAAAGAGGATTGATAATAGCTGGTAGTACTTCTTTGAGTAATTTTGTGGGAATTGCATCAAGTACAGTTTGCAGAGGTGATAATCTTCTCTAGTTCTAACTATGGGAGTGGGTAAAAGGTTTCAAGTCTTTCTTTTAAAATTACATTAAGTTTTATATCAGTCACATCAGGTGGCAGCCAGGTCGGATTTAATACTGTGGCTTGAGTTTGTTTTCTAATATTCTCAATTTTATTATTAAAAAAGTCCATAAAATCTTTACTACTGAGAGTTGCTGGAATTAGTTGTTCAGAACCTGCTTGATTTTTTGTACTTCTGGAAATCACACTAAACAGTATGACACACTAACAGCTGAGCGAGCTTTAGTTAGGGCATTTCTATACTCTATAAGGCTGTCCTTCCAGGCAGAGTGGAACACTTCAAGCTTGGTTTCCGCTCTAGTTTCCGTGATGTTTTTTTTAAGGTACGGATTTTATCATTATACCATGGGGCAAGCTTTTTCTGTCTTATTCTGTCTTAAATGTGGTGCCACATTTTCTAAAGTAGATCGACAGGTATTTTCTAAGTAGTCAGTTAGTACATCTAGCTCCATTGGGCCTGATGAAGTGGGAACTGGTGTTGATTTTTCTGGGAGGTTGTCTACAAATTATAGGGCAGTAGATGGTTTTATTATACGCTTTGTAGAATAGCAAGGGGACTTATATATAATATGGCTAAGACGTAGCTCATTATGAAATTATTAAGGTAATGGTGGGAGATTGCTGAGGATTGCAGTAAGATATTAATTTTGTCTATGTTAAGACCTAGTGTCAAAACTAAGTCTAAAATGTGACTACAGTAGTGTGTAGGCCCTGTTACATTTTGAGTAATACCAATAGAGTCTAAGACTGAGGTAAATGCCTTTTTAGTGGGTCACGTTCCTTCTCAAAATGGATATTGAAATCTCCCACAATTATAACTTTGTGATTGCAGCTAGGTTACAGCTAGGTTGGCAGCAAAATCACTGAATTATTTCCGAAATTTTGTGTAAGGCCCTGGTGGTCTGTAAATGTTACATAATACAAATGCATCCTTTATTTGCAATAATGGTGGAGAGAACCTCAAAAGAAGTGAAGGTGTCACATTGTTTAAGACTAATTTCTAGGGTTTTTTGTAAATTACACATAATCCACCTCCTTTGCATGATAATCTTGGGCTATGTACATAATTATAGTCTAGGAGGGTGGCTTCATTTAGTGCTGAATATTCATTTGGTCTAACCCATGTTTCCATGAGACAGAAAACGTTGAATTTATGATCACTTATGATATCATTTATGATGACTGCTTTTGAGTGTAGTGATCTTATGTTGAGAAACCAAAATTTTAGTTCTGAGGTGTTGCTGTTATCATATGTGTATGAGTTAATATTGATTAAGTTGCTGAAACAGCAACTTGTTATTATACTTTTACATTTAATTCAGGGGAAAGACAGAGTCTCAATACAGTTGAACCTAAGTGATGCCTCAAGGCAGTTCAAAGACGGTCGGCTTAGCCTGTCTGTCTGCGGCCTGGTCCTGGCTCTGGATTGTCAGTAGCTGTTTACACTACTCTGCTGACTAACTAAAAGACTATGTGTTATGCTGCAAGAATGCCTTCAGGCTTTAGAGCTCTGCTGTTAAGCTGCATAGTGACCTCAAGTCTTTGTTCCTTGCTGCCAAACACAATCTCTGTCTTATCTTTGTTCAGTTGAAGGAAGCTGTCCCTCATCCAGTTATTTACTGATTCTAGGCAGTTGCAGAGATTGTCAATGGGACTATAGTCACCTGGTGACAGAGCTAAATAGATCTGAGTGTTATCTGCATAACTATGATAGGTGATTTTATTATTTGTAAGGATTTGTCCAAGTGGTAACATGTAAAGGTTAAACAGTAGAGGCCCAAGAATTGATCATTGTGTAACACCGCAGGTCGATGATATTCGTTTTGATTTATAATTACCATTAGCAATAAAGTAGTCTCTATCCGCTAGATACGATCTTCACCAGCTGAGAACTTTTCCTGAAAGCCCCATCCCCTTCTCTAGTCAGTCTTAAAGGACAGTATCAAATGCACTAAGCACTAAGATCGAGAAGCACCAGGACAGATATTCATTTCATTGTCATTTAGGATCTTTATGAGGGCAGTTTCTGGGCTATGATATGGACGGAAGCCTGACTGAAAGTCATCATAATAACATTGTTCATGTAGAAATTTGCTGGGCTGAATAAAAACAACTTTCGGCTAAAAAAACAACAACTTTTGGCTATGAATGGACGACTAGTCCGTAGTTGCTTAGGATAGTGCTGTCTAAACTGTTTTTTTTTTTTTTTTAAGAGAGATTTGATTACTGCAGTTTTTAATGATTCAGGGGAGATCCCTGAAAGTAGAGACCCATGTACTATTTGCAGTATGTCCTCAAATAGACAACAGAAGACTTCCTTCATAAAGTGTGCAGGCAACACGTCTAATATACATGTGGATAGTTTTAGATGCTAGACAGTTTTCTCTAGAGTTTTCAGATCAATAGCAGTGAATTCAGACAGGGCACATTTCAGATTTTGAGACTGTATCAGAACAGCTCTGCTGTCATTAGATGTATTGAAGATCACTTGCTGGATGTTTAGAATTTTATTGCTAAATAAAGCTGCAAATTCATTACATTTTTACACAGAGAGTACTTCAGGGTTTATCTGTAGTGGTGGATTTCTCAGCCGATCAAATATTGTGAATAATGAGCGGGCATTGTTAGAGCTTTTACTGATGAGCTCAGAGAAATTTGTTTGGCCTTTCTAACTTCCAAATTTTATTTTTGGAGTTTCTCTTTGTAAATTTCGAAGTGAATGTTAAGTTTAGTGTGCCTCCATTTACTCTCAGTCTTTCTGCACTCGTTTTTCTTGGATTTTATGCCCATGCTCCATTGCCATGGTGCTTTCTTCTTACCAGATACAGTTTTAGTTTTCATAGGGGCCAAACAGTCAATACGATTCAGAGCTTTGGAGTTAAGGTTCGCAAGAGCACTTTCAGGAGAATGAGATAATATGCACTGTGTTTTAGACATAGCCTCCATAAACAGCTCCTTCATGTTCTCAGTAAAATATCTTTTCTTCACACTGACAGACCTGGTTTGAACAGCTGGAGTGGTTTCTTAAAAAAGACACAAAAGTGGTCAGAGATCCCTAAATCTTTCACTGATATAGATGAAATATTCAGCCCTTTGGTAATGACCAAGTCCAGTGTGTGTCCGTGGTTGTGGGTAGGTCCAGTCACAGCTGGGACAGATCAAAGACATTAAGTAAAGAATAAATTTCCTTAGTAGTTTTGTCCAAGGCATTATCTATGTGCACATTAAACTGATCAAAGTCAGTTGAAATGACTGTTAGCAGCTCAGTAAATTCATCAATAAAATCTGCAGAGTATTTAGGTGGTAATATAAATAGTAAGTATTAAATTATGAGGTGCACCTTTTAGCACAGTACTTAGACACTCAAAAGAGAGGAAGTCTCCAAATGCTGCATGCTTGCATTGAAATATATTTTCAAGCAGGGCAGCTATTCCACCACATTTTCTGTTTTCTCTACATACACTATTAAAACTATAGTCTGGGTGAGCGGATACTAAAAGGACAGCAGCATTGGTGTTGTTTTCTAGCCAGGTTTCTGTTAAAAGCAAAAAGTCTAAATTGGTGATAAGTTCACTGACTATAAATGATTTATTTGTAAGTGACAAAATATTAATAATTTTTAAAACTAAGGACTTGGGTTCCAGATCTGACTGATGTCTAAGGACATACTTTAAGTTGGAAATATTTACACTATCTGTTCTGTACTCCCTGTGTTTTCTATTTCTGATAAGTACTGGAATGGGAGACAGTACAGACTCACAGGGTCCAAGCTTGGGGCCAAATATGGACTGCTGACATTATCACTGTAACAGCATGGACCCAATATGTATCAACCTGTTTGATTACTTGAGGTGGCCCCTTCCCTTTCATTGGAAGAAGGTGGGTGACGCTCCTGTTGATGATGAGATAGAGAGTGAAGTTGCCTCTCTGATGGTTTTGGAGCTTGCCTTTTTCTTTGAGGGATTGTAAGCTGTAGAGGAGTTTTGTTTAACAGATCATCCATCTGGCTAAGCTTCATTGAGGCCACTTTAGCCAACTCCTTGATTGGTGAGTGTAGTGGGGAGGAGGGGAGTTGCTGTGTCCTTGGGGCAGTAGATGATAGTGGAGGTGAATCTGGGCTGATTTTTCACTTTACCTGAGGACTAGCTGACAGGGAAAGTGACAGTTTTGTTCCAGCAGATACCAGCTTCTCCATTATTGCTGGAAAATTCAGGCGGGGTGAGGTTGAGGTGGAGATGGAGGATGGTGTATATTTCTCATGCAGTTTCGGCGTCTCCGGCAGCTGGTACTGTAGAGCATGGCTCTCATTCTGTGATGCTGCACTGTCAGTAAGGCCAGGATGTTGTTGTTCAGAGTCCTTGAGTGATAGTGCAGACTCTGCCTTCTCAGAAGGGGGAGGATGTCGTGTCTCCAATGTGACGACAGAGTCCTAAGCTGTTGACTCTGAAGTGTCTTTGCTACTAGGAGCAGAGAAGTTGCACAAAGAGAAGATAAAGACTTTTCAGCAGCCAGTGTTTGCTATGTAGTCTTGTAGTGTTAAAAACATACATGTAGTAACGGAATGAGCTAATTAATTATTCAATAATTAGTTATTAATTAATTATTGTTTTTTCCGCTGTTTGGGTAAAACATAACTTTGTTCAATTATGAATATGTAATTTTCTGAGACCAAAAGGTGAATTCTTGGACCTGGATTTACACTTGACCTTTATGAGCAAATTCAACACAAACAAAGAACAATTGTATTATATAGAAAAGTTGTTTATTTGGATAACAATAGCTTTCACAACATGGGACTAATTATCAAAATTTCATAGATGGGCTAATTGGTAAACCAGTCCCTTTTATGGCCTACAATAATGTGCGTTTGAAGGTAATTACTGTGTAGAGTGCATTAACTGAGATTATTAAGAGATTATGACTGTTAACTAAAAGCAATGCTTACTTGTTATAGTTAAATTGGATCTGGCATTCACCCTGAGAGCACACGAGAGCCTACCAGACCACTGTAGAATGAACTTTTCACAGCAGTTCGCTCCAGATGAAGTTCGGGTCTGAGATGGGGATCTCGGCATTGTCAACCTTCAGTTACATAGTCAGGGTGTAATAATGCTGGGGGTGTAGGAGTAGTCAAAGAGCAAGGGGATGAGATATGCAGGAGACTTTAATAACAATAAACAAAAAGTAACACTACAGAGGCAAGCTAACACTAAACAAGGCTAAATGCTAAAGACAGCTAAACACTAAAAACTAAACACTAAACACTAGACAAAGTTTCTAAACATCAAACACAGCTAAGCAATAGACAAGGACTATAAAGAACAAAGGGGTAAAACACATAGAAATGTTAAACATAGAGCAAGGCTAAACACAGAACAAGGCTAAGGACCATTGACATAAAGCAAAGACAGCAATCATACATACAATGACCCACAAACAGGAAACACTGACAAGGACTAAATAAAATAAAGACAACACCAACAAGAAACACCTGGGTACTAATTAAGACACGTGACACTAGAAACACAAGGGAATGGTATCACATGACCAGGGAACAAGCAGGAAGCAGACACAAGACGGGGGAAACAGTCACATGACAAGGGGAGCACAAAGAAAGAACAAAAACAGAACAGAACACAAAATTAAGCATGTTACACAGGGAAACTGAGGGCTGTCTCTGAGAAGTGGTTGAGAAGTGACCCTGAGAAGAGGTGATTCCCGGTTGGTGACCTTGAGCTTCCTTGGATCCGCTGACACTTCTCGATCTGGACTGGCTCATCTTTCAGTGGGGGCTCGATGAAGCATGAATGCTGACTTCGGAGTCTGTACTTCTGTTCTACAAACTAATCTCAGACGTACTCACTTGTTTGGCCAAACCAAGTTTACAAGCCAGTGATCAGTTCTAGCGTGGGAGCTTTTGTGGAGCAGCAAAGAACATATAAATGAAACAAAAGAAACAAAACAAATAAAAATTAAAAATACTATCTTTCTCCAGAAGGCCCAGTGCTTAAAATAGAGCTAGTTCTTTTTAGGAGGTTTTCTATGAGTCTGAGTATTTCTAAGAGGATTGCTGTTTTAAATCTTCGAGTCGATTCTGCTTTGTGGAGGTTATGCCGCTGCAGTTGCTCTCTCACTCGCTGTTCTCTCTGATTCGAAGCAGGAACTCAACTCAACCTCCAACTCTGACTCTCGTCTCACTGATGCCGACTGACTCTTCGCTGGCTTACTTTCTCTAAAAGACTGAAGATTCACTGGTGGTGACTTCTTTTAAGATTTTTGTAAACCACGCCTCAAAAGAGGAGCCTGCGCAACGATTGGACTTGAGGATGTGACAGAAAACGGTTGAGATCCTCATCCTGCTATTTTCAACCAAGCATTGCTCTTGCAAATAAAATATTAATCTTTACAAATACAGGTTAGTTTGTACCTGGGGTTTCACGAACGTAAGTGTGTTTATAACATTTTACCACCAGGATTTGACAAGATTAAATTGTGGGAAAGGTTTGTCACAGATGCTAGACAAAGGACTTTTGATGTAGCGTGGTGCTGTAGCTTAAGGCTAAGAGCGGCCACTGGAGGGTGCGTTCATTCCACGTGGTTGCATTTGTCCTGAATGTTTTAGTCAGGAATTCAGTCTCCTTTTGATTTATGTGTATCATTTCTGGTATCAGTTTAATCATCGCTCTATGTCTCATTGTCTGGCTGTAGTGTCCCTTCCATAGTGAACAGATAAATATAGATTTCTTTCCTTTAATATTGGAAAGTATGGAACACCAGGTGACAGATGTCGCTTGGTGTCTTTTGCATGTGTGTGTGAGCCATCTAGCAAACATCCTGGACTTTTCAGCTGATGAGATTATCTCGGTCGTATCTCAAGGTGTGAGGAGAACAGTATATTGTCCATGAATATAGATTGGTTCTATTCAAAGTGTTGGGGGAATGTCCCCACTTTAGGCCTTTGATCACTCTCGTCTTTGTAGGGAAGGCAGACAAATGGTCTGGTATCTGGTTCTTGAATAAATAAGAGGTCTTAGCGGGACACATTTTGACTAACTTGAGAGAGGTTTAATAAAAAAATATAATGGCCAGGAAGGCCTGAGTCCACTCTAGCTAAGACATGCCTTACAATGGAAATTGTAATGTATTCTGTTAGGTTACTCAGAGAGCATTGTTCTGAATACTTTGAAATATATCAATATTTTGTAACACTATAAAACAGTGTGAATGTGGTGATCACACCCTGATTATTTAAGAAGAATATTCTGTTGTGTTCTTCCACTGTAGCTTCTTTCTGAATGTAGTAGTTTTCCTGAATGTAAACATTTTCTATAAAGGAGTAAAGACTATAAGGGTATGTAAAAACAGAAGATACACAAAGATTTGTCTGGTTTGAAAAAAAAAAGACAAAACTGAAATAATTCTATAATAATGTTTCTCAACTTAAAATAGTAAGTGTCATGGGGAACTCATCATCTACAGAATATAATATCATCAAATGTTTCAGAGAATCTCTCTGTGTAGCAGAGGGCACACAGTTCAGGACAAAACACACAGTCACACACACACTGGAAGATTCAGGGATTGTGTATTTTATTCCTGAACACAAGGCACACACATGTAGACACTCTCACACACTCTCTAATGTAAAACCCAATTTGCATGTAAAAATCCAAAAAGACAATAATATGTAAATGGAGAACAATATTACAGCTCAATAAGTGCTTAATTATATAATTACAAACTACTTCAAATGTTAAATAACCATTTTTATCAGGAGAGAGTTAAAGTGTCTGCTTACTATTTCAGCATTCAATATGCATCTGAGTAAAGCCAGAGAAAACATACAGTATAGAGATTCCAGGTGCTCTGGTTTTGTCCAAACACATGTGGTAGGTGGATTAATGACTCAAAAGTGTCTGTAGGTGTGAGTGTGTGTCGTCCTGTGTCAGACTGTGTGTGTCGGACTGGCGCCTCATCCAGGGTGTGTTCCCGCCTTGCACCCAGTGATTCCGGGTAGGCTCTGGACCCACCGCCACCCTGAACTGAATAAGGGTTACAGACAATGAATGAATGAATATTATTATAGCTACATATTCAAGGCCCAAAGCCAGCACCTTGCTGTGGTCTCAGATGGTACTAAATTAAAAAAAAAAAACAGACAAGTTTCTGTAGTGTAATCACTGCATAGACTCAGAAACATGACATTTTTATGTCATATCATGAAATCACTCAGTACATGTCTCAGTACTATGCACTGGTTAATGGTCAGAACCACCTGGTCTGTCCTGTGTGTGTGTGTCTGTTTTGTCTGTGCTCATGTTGTGCTGCATCATGGTCCTGGAAGTATGTCATTTGGTTTAATGCTGTACTTGCTTATAGCTGAAATGACAATAAAGCCTCTTTAACTTGGACTTCAGAGTGTGTGTTTATGTGTCTTCAATGTCTTCACAGTGAGGCAGGGCTGGGTGTTTTTTAACACCTCTGCATACTACATCTCTACTGAAAAGAAGACCTGGAGTGAGAGCAGAGTCGACTGTAAAAACAGAGGAGGAGATCTGGTCATCATAAACAGCAAAGAAGAACAGGTGAGAGTGAGTGAGTGAGAGAGAGAGAGAGAGAGAGAGAGAGAGAGAGAGAGACTGTTCTTTAAACATTTTCACACTGACAGGAATACCTCACAGCAAAGACAGGCCGTGTACGAGCTTGGATTGGTCTGACTGATAGAGAGAGTGAGAACGACTGGAAGTGGGTGGACGGCTCTGCACTTACCACTGCGTAAGTAAATTCAACTGACTGCATTAGTTTCATTTATCCAAACATACACAGATATAAGCAAAAAATAAATGAATAAATAAATAATAGAATAACATAAAAAAATTTAAAAACCAAAAATCAAAGGACAGATATCTCATTCAGCATAAAAATAAACCCTCAAAACGTAATGATGTACATTATGAATATTTTTTGTATTTGAGTCCCTGGAAAATAGAGTTAAAATTATGAGACAAAAGATGAGGCTTGCTTTCTCAAATGCCTCTCTGGTGTCAGTTTAATTAAAATTTTCTTTACAAAGTATGTATGTATGTATCTTTACACTTATGTAGCGCCTTTCTAGACACCCAAGGACGCTTTACAATCCACACTGCTCAGAACGCTCAGAACACTCAATCCACACACACACTGGTGAGAAGCGGCAGCCAAACGCACACAGCATACTCTCGACCAGGAACGACCGTCCACCTGGAGGACTGCATCGAGCACTAGGATTTCACCCAGGACAGAGTGCCAATCCATATCTGGGCTCACACATATATAGACATTCATTCACATACACACTCAGTCTCTCACACAACAGGACAGTTATTAGAGAAGCCAATTCACCTACCCTCCATGTTTTTGGACTGTGGGAGGAAACCGGAGCCCCCGGAGGAAACCCACGCAGACACGGAGAGAACATGGAAACTCCACCCAGATGGGATTTGAACCCAAGATCCCAGCGCTGGGAGGCGAACGTGCTAACAACTAAGCCACCGTCCCACCCGAAATTTCTTTACAAAGAAATCAAATCCAGAAATCCATCCATCCATCCATCCATTATCTGTAACCGCTTATCCAATTTAGGGTCGCGGGGGGTCCAGAGCCTACCTGGAATCATCGGGCGCAAGGCGGGAATACACCCTGGAGGGGACGCCAGTCCTTCACAGGGCAACACAGACACACACACATTCACTCATACACTCACACCTACGGACACTTTCGAGTCGCCGATCCACCTGCAACGTGTGTTTTTGGACTGTGGGAGGAAACCGGAGCACCCGGAGGAAACCCACGCGGACACGGGGAGAACACACTAACTCCTCACAGACAGTCACCCGGAGCGGGAATCTAACCCACAACCTCCAGGCCCCTGGAGCTGTGTGACTGCGACACTACCTGCTGCGCCACCGTGCCGCCCTAAATCCAGAAATGTTCATAATAAAATAAAATACATTATTGTTTAGCATATCTTATCTGTCACATATTATAATACAAGATGAAAGCATTCCTATATGTATTAATCAACTAAAAGCGACAGTTCCTATTAGTTCCACTGACTGATAAAAATAATTTATTCTTTTTGGTTTTTTTTATGTTAGAAAGAGCTAATAATCTCAGGACACATCAGAACATTTTATATCCATCCATCCATCCATCCATTTTCCACCGCTTTCTCACTAACAGTTTTAAACTAAATTCAGTGAGACAAAGTTTAAATCTGCTCAGTGGCAGTATGTAACACTGTCAAACAGTCCACTTATACACATAGTAATTTTCTCAAATACTCTCAAAATATAACTGTATTGGGCTTTTGAAACTAAACAAATATTATTTTATTTTATTGGATTAAGTGTATAGGAGCTTAGCCCAATATCAGTTAACTGAAAATAAGACGGCTGCCATTTTACAGCTTTTTTCTGCATATCAGCTTTCTCACAAAACAGTAAGAGACTCTACTCAATGCAAGTGGAAAAGAATGTACAAATATATACCCATGTGCTGTCTAATGTACTTCAGAGGGTTGTTAGTGCATTTTTAAACACAGCGCTCACCTGTAAACCTGTTAAAATGATTAGACAAAAGACATGGCTTGCTTTCTCGATGCCTCTCTGGTCTGAGGGGGAACTTTGAGCACTGTTGCCAAAATGTTTTCAGAGGAAAGTCAATAAATGAGGCAATTAGCTGATTTGCATATTCATTATGTTATCCATCCATCTATTTTCCACCACTTATCCGGGTCCAGGTCACGGGGGAAGCAGTCCCAGTAAAGAAACCCAGACCTGCCTCTCCCCAGCCACTGCTTCCAGCTCCTCTGGGGGTATACCAAGGCTTTCCTAGGCCAGTAGAGAAATGTAGTCTCTCCAGTGTGTTCTTGGTCTGCCCCAGGGCCTCCTCCCTGTTGGACATGCCCGGAACACCTCGCCAGGAAGGCATCCAGGAGGCATCCAGACCAGATGCCCGAACCACCTCAACTGGCTCCTCGACATGGAGGAGTAGTGGCTGCAATCCGAGTCTCTCCCGGATGTCCTAGCTCCTAAACCTGTCTCTACGGGAGAGTCCAGACACCCTGAAGAGAAAACTAATTTCGGCCGCTTGTACCCACAATTTCGTTCTTTCGGTCACTACCCAAAGCAAAGTTGGGACGTAGATTGAACGGTAAATCGAGAGCTTTGCTTTTTTGCTCAGCTCTCTCTTCACCACAACGGACCGGTATAGAGCCCGCATTACTGCTGTCTCATAGCAAAGAGCTTCAGCTTGAAAGCCTCCCTCACCCGGGGTGTCCACCACCGAGTGCGGGGATTGCCACCCCGACAGGCACCGGCAACCTTGCAGCCACAGCTCCGTTCAGCCACCTCAACAATGGAGGTCCGGAACATGGCCCATTTGGACTCAATGTCACCGGCCTCCCACGGGATGCAGTCAAAGCTCTGCCGGATGTGGGTGTTGAAGGTCTTTCTGACAGGTTCCTCTGCCAAATGTTCCCAGCAAACCCTCAGCACACATTTAGGCCTGCCAGGTCTGTCCGGCATCCTCCCCCGCCATCTGATCCAACTCACCACCAGGTGGTGATCAGTTGAGAGCTCAGCACCTCTCTTCACCCGAGTTTACAGAACATATGACCGCAGTTCTGATGATATGACTATAAAGTTGATCATTGAAATACGGCGTAGGGTATCCTGATGCCAGGTGTACTTGTGGACACCCTTATGCTCGAACATGGTGTTCGTAATAAACAAACTGTGACAGGCACAGAAATCCAATAACTGAACACCACTCGGATTCAGATTAGTAGGGCCGTTCCTCCCAATCATGCCCCTCCAGGTCTCACTGTCATTAATAATAATAAAAATAAATGGAATTTTTAAAGCGCTTTTCAGTAACCCAAAGACGCTGTTACAATCAGATGAACACATAAACACAATCACATCCATAACACTACATAACATACAATGATACAAAACAGGAACAAGGGTAAAAACAAACAAGGGCTAATCAAGAAACAGAGGGATTAAATGCAGCCGCAAACAGGTGTGTTTTAAGCTTGGATTTAAATAGCGATAGAGATGTTGACTGTTGAATTTCTGGAGGAAGGGAGTTCCAGAGGTGGGGGGCATGTCTGGAGAAGGCTCGATCTCCAAGACTACGTAGCTTAGAAGGGGGAATGGTGAGTAAACCAGCTGAGGAACATCTGAGAATGCGATTAGGTGTGTATGGTTGAAGAAGGTCCGATAAGTAAGAGGGAGCTTGGTTATTGAGAGCTTTGTAGGTGAGAAGGAGGACTGAATACGATATTTAACAGGAAGCCAGTGGAGGTTCTGGACCATTTGGAGTTTATGTAGCAGTGAGGAGCTAATGCCAGTAAGAAGAGAGTTACAATTGTCAAGACGGCTGGAGATGAATGCATGGATGAGGCATTTAGAGGCAGACTAGGAAAGAGAAGGACGGATTTTAGCAATGTTGCGAAGGTGGAAGAATGAGGTTTTTATGATGGAACTAACATGGGAATGAAACGTGAGTGAAGAGTCAAGGGTGACACCAAGATTTCGGACCACAGTGGAGGGGGACAGGGTGACATCATCAATTGAGAGTGTGAGGGAGCCAGTTTTATTGAGGGTAGATTTGGAGCCAATGAGGATTAGGTCAGTTTTATTACTATTAAGCATCAGTGAATTTTGTGTCATCCAGTGCCTGATTTTTGAGAGACATAGTTCAAATTTGTAGAGTGGTGGGTTGTTGAAAGAATTGATCCGGAGGTAAATCTGTATGTCATCAGTGTAACAGTGAAAATCAAGATTGAAATGACGGATAATATGGCAGAGGGGAAGTACATAGACAATAAACAGTAATGGGCCAAGGACAGAGCCTTGTGAGACCCCTTGTGAGATGGATGAAATGGTTGAACTATGTCCAGAAAGTGTGACAAATTGTTTTTGATCTGTTAGGTAAGATATAAACCAGTCAAGGGCAGAACCAGTGACACCCAGCTCACGCAGTCTTGAAAGGAGGATGGCATGATTTACTGTGTCAAAGGCAGAACTTAAGTCAAGGAGGACCAGAATACTTAGAGCTCCCGTATCTGCAGCCACCAGCAGATCATTGATAACTTTGACCAAGGCAGTTTCAGTACTATGGTGAGGGCGAAAACCAGACTGAAATGAGTCGAGGAGGTTATTGGATTCTAGATATCTTGTCAGCTGGGTGGCTACGACACGCTCAAGGATTTTAGAAAAAAATGGAAGATTTGAAATCGGATGGAAATTATTTAGATTTGCTGGGTCAAGACCAGGTTTTTTAAGGATAGTAACTGCAGCTAATTTGTAAACTGAGGGGACATAGCCAGAAAACAGTGACTGGTTAATAATAGAGGTTAGATAAGGGACCAAAGCAGTCATGCAGGCTTTCGTTAGTGAGGTAGGGAGGGGATCAAGAGAGCAGGTGGTACTTTTAGAATGGGTAATGATATCACTGATAAGAGAAGGTGTAACTGGGCTGAAATCAGAAAAACAGGGCGTGGATATAGAACAGACTGAGGGCTGTGGAGACAGTGAGGAAGGAAAGGTGGATGTAGATGAGATAATCATAAGAGAATTATTAATATTGGAAATTTTATCTTCAAAGAAATGTAAGAAGGAGTTACAGAGTTCAGAGGAGGGTGTCATGTTGCTGCCAGGGGCTTTGAAAAGTTTAGAGATTGTTGTAAAGAGATTACGGGGGTTAGCATTAGGCCTATTAATAAGACCTGAGAGATACCTAGACTTGGCGGTGTGTAAGGAATCTCTGTATTTGCGCATGTGTTGCAGATAAGCATCAGCATGCACCGTTAATTTTTTTTTTTTTTTTTTTGTACAGCATTTCAAGCTGACGTCCGGCTTGTTTCATAGCGCGCATCTCAGTGGTGAACTAGGGAGCAGAAGTGGTGAAAGAGACCAATTTGGTTTTTGCAGGAGCAGATGCATTGAGGGACGCGGAAAGAGCAGAGTTAAGCATTGTGGCATGTACCTCAGGAGAGGATGGAGCAGTGAGAACAGGAAAGCTCATATTGATGGACTGAGCGAAGGAACAGGGATCAACAGATTTAATATTACGGAAAGAGATAAGTCTTTTAACAGATTGGTGAGCTACATTCATGGGGACAGAGAATAGAAGCAGCTTATGGTCAGAGAGTGGGAACAGGAGGGGATGAAGGTTGTGAACCAGGACAGAAGAAGAACAGACTAGGTCAAGTGTGTGACCTTTGTCGTGAGTAGGAAAATCTACATGTTGAGTGAAGGAAAAGCAGTTAAGGAGAGCTAAAAAATCTGTCACAAACTTGTTGTCAGGAGTGTTAACATGTATATTGAAGTCACCAAGTAGCAACAGTCAAGAAGAAGAGTTAGCGAGAGTGAGTAGCTCAGATAGCTCAGAGAAAAAGGATGAATTAGGTTTGGGGGGGGGGCGACAGATGAGGAGTACAGTAATAGAGCCAGGTGTTTTGACTGCAAGATACTCAAAAGATGATGGTGATGAGAAAACAAGTTCAGTAATTCTGAGATTGTTTTTAAAGATCACTGCCAGACCGCCCCCACGACCTGAGGAACGTGGTTTTTGCACATAATTAAAGTTGGGTGGAGTTGCTTGGTTGAGAGAATAGTAATCACCCGGTTGTTGCCATGTTTCTGTTAGGAAAAGGAGATCAAGTGAATTGTCCAATATTAATTGTTGCAACAGATAAGATTTGTTAGTGAGTGAGCGGACATTAAGGAGGGCAAACGAGGAACTAGGGAGAACAGGGGTAAGAGGGCGTAAATTAGACAGATTAGAAAAAAAATTTGTAGAATGAGAAGGTGAGCGAGACAGTGTCCAGAAAGAGCAAATGTTACTACCATTGGAATACTGTACAGATTTATTGCAATTTAGCCTTGAGCCACAGTGAAAATACCGTCGCCGGTTGAGTATACCAGCTCTGCAGGCACCAACAGCAGAATGTTTGGAAAGACAGCGAGAATACCTATATTTACGTAGTTCATCAGCCGTATAACTAACAAACAGTGAGTTGAACAGGGGGTCTGGGTTCATGTGGGGGCAATCAAGGACGGGAAAAAGTGGAATAGCCAGCAATAGAGTCTTAGCAGATAGCAGGTGCATTGTCAGTGGGTTGGAGCAAAGTAATTCCATAGCCGCAGTGCTAGCAGTCACTGTAGGTGGGAACCGCAGATTTGGGGCAGGACAGCGGCAAGGCCAGCTGGAACAGAAGCCGAGATCCGCGAGGTTGGAGCAGGACAGCGGCAAGGCCAGCTGGAACAGAAGCCGAGATCCGCGAGGTTGGAGCAGGACAGCGGCCAGGCCAGCTGGAACAGCAGTCGAGATCTGCAAAGTAGGAGCAGGACAGCGGCGAAGCTAACTGGAACAGCAGCTGAAAACTGCAGATAGCAGCAAAGTTAACCGGCTGGGAATCCACAGAGCTAGGGCAGGACAGCCTCAGTGCAAGCCGGCCTGAATCCGCAGGGTTGGGGAAGACAGTCGAATAACCGCAAAGATTACAACCGGGAATCCACAAAGTCAGCACGAACGGGGATCAAACAAAACAAAACAAAACAAAACATACGGGGAGAAGCAGCAGTCAACAGAGCGACGCCAGCGTACTCTAACCAAAGAAGCAGACAGGAGACACTCGATTATTACCCACGTGAGCGTTGAAGTCCCCCAACAGAACAATGGAGTCCCCAGAATGAGTACTCTCCAGCACCCCCTCTAGGTTCCCCAAGAAGACCTGGTACTCTGAACTGCTGTTCGGTGCATAAGCACAAACAACCGTCAGAGCCCTTTCCCCAACCCAAGGGCGCAGGGAAATTAGCCTCTCGTCCACTGGGGTAAACAAGGGGGCTATGAGTAAGCCCACTCCTGCCTTACGCCTCTCACCCTGGGCAACTCCGGAGTGTAAGAGTATCCAGCCCCTCTCAAGGAGATTGGTTCCAGAGCCCATACTCTGCACCAGCTCAGGCTCTTTTCCCACCAGAGAGGTTACATTTAACATTCCAAAAGCCATTTCAGTAACCGAGGATCAGAATGCCAGTGCCCCTGACCTCAGCTGCCACCCAATCCACAATGCACCAGATCCGGATTACTACCTCTCCCATAGCTGGTGGGCCCATGGGGGAGTGGACCCATGTTGCTCCTTTGGGCTGAGCCCGGCCAGAACCCATGAGTGAAAGTCCGGACACCAGGCGCTCACCAAGGAGCCCCTCCCCCAGGCCTTGGTCCAGGGTGGGGCCCCAGTAACCATACTCTAGGCGAGGGAAGCTGTGTCCCTGTTTTTAATCTCTTCATCTTGGTCTTCATCACTCTTTGTCTGGCCCATCACCTAGGATTTGCCTTGGGAGACCCTACCAGGGGCTATTGCCCACAACAACATAGCTCCTATGCTCACGCAGGCACGCAAACCCCTCCACCATGTTAAGGTGGTGATCTGGGGAGGGGTCATTATGTTATCACATCATATTTACATATTCCACCTAGCAGGAGATCACACGATCACTTGTTTGTCTGAGACATTGGCTGAAATCTATGAGAACCTATAAAAACATTTCCCTGATTTCATTAGCTGAGACCAACTAATTAAATCAAATCAAATTTATTTATATAGCGCTTTTCACAACTGATGTTGTCACAAAGCGGCTTCACAGAATTCCAGTAAGACAAGATTTGACATGAAATGTAAAAACAAAATGTAAAACCCTCAAGTGAGCAAGCCAGGGGCGACAGTGGCAAGGAAAAACTCCCCCAGCTGAGGAAGAAACCTTGGGAGGAACCAAGGCTCACAAGGGGTGACCCATCCTCCTCTGGTCAATCTACTAGTGATAATAGTTAGTAGTCCGTGAGAACTTCAGTGTAAGGGCAGCTTCAAGGCACTTGGTGGTTGCAGGAGCGTGGGCAGCTGATCTGAAGCGTGGAGGAGGATCTCGACAGTCATCGATCAGTGTCCAGACAGACAGATGGGCAGTCGTTTACTCGGAAAGATGTAAAGGGATGGAATTAGTTTTGAACTGTTTTGTGTTTGTAAAGTAGAAAATATGAAAATTTCCAGAGTGTGGCTAATGACTCCGGCAGATCTGACTATGACAGCTTTAACTAAAAGGAGAGAACCAGAAGGACACACAGGCACAGGAGCATCCTGAAACACTGGCATCCCTCCACTCCACCGTCAACAAACCTGAGTGATCGCAAGAAGCGGCAGGACGACAGCACCAGTGTCTCAGTTTACTATAATTCCCTGTGTCCATGCACACCCCGGATCTGCCGCCTTTATCTATGGGGGAGCATTAGCTACCAAAAGATAAACTAAACAGATGTGTTTTTAGCCTAGATTTGAAGATTGCGACTGTGTCTGAGTCCCAAACATTTTCTGAAAGATCATTCCAGAGTTTGGGGGCTTTATAAGAAAAGGCTCTTCCCCCAGCTGAGGCCTTCTGAATTCTGGGAACTATTAAAAATCCAGTAGTCTGTGATCTGTGTGAACGTGGAGGCTCATAATAGGAAATTGTATCTTGAAGGTATTCAGGAGTAGGCCCATATAGAGCTTTATATGTTAATAACAAAATTTTGTAGTCAATGCGGAATTTAACAGGCAGCCAATGAAGCAATGGTAGAACTGGACTGATATGTTCAAATTTTCTAGTTTTAGTGAGGACTCTGGCTGCAGCATTTTGAACTAGTTGAAGTTTTCTTAAATTGCTGCTGGTACATCCTGACAGTAGTGCGTTACAGTAGTCAAACCTTGAAGTAATAAAGGCATGTACTAATGTTTCTGCATCCTGAAGGGATAAGACATTTCTAATCTTAGCAATATTGCGAAGATGTAAAAAAGCTGTCCTAGTGATACTGCCTATGAACCAGGTTTAACTGGAAAGTCAGCGAGATTTAAAAAGAAATTTGATAATTTATTTCTTGCCACTTTTGGACCCAAAAGCAGGACCTCTGTTTTGTTGCTGTTTAGAAGGAAGAAGTTACGCAACATCCAGCCTTTCATGTCTTTTACACAGTCCTCTATTTTCTTTAATCTGTTTTTGTCATCGGGCTTGGCTGAAATATACAATTGTGTGTCGTCTGCGTAACAGTGAAAGTTAATGTCATGGTTTCTTATAACCGTGCCTATCGATAACATGTATAATGTAAACAACAATGGTCCTAAAATAGAGCCTTGTGGAATTCCAAATCTTACTTTAGAATAATTTGAATTTAGATTGTTTACTTTTACAAATTGGTAACGTTCTGTTAAGTAAGATTTGAACCATAATAGGGCTGTCCCTGTGATTCCAACCATGTTTTCTAACCTTTCTAGGAGAATATTGTGGTCTATTGTATCGAAGGCTGCACTTAGGTCAAGAAGCACCAACAGGGATATGTGGCCTTGATCAGAGGCAAGAAGAAGATCATTTGTTATCTTGACTAGAGCTGTCTCTGTACTATGATGTTGCCTGAATCCAGATTGGAATTTTTCATATATATGATTCTTATGTAGATATGAACTAAGTTGTTGGGCCACGTCTTTTTCTAAGATCTTGGACAGAAATGGCAAATTTGAAATAGGCCTGTAATTAGACAGTGTACTAGCATCAATATTTGGTTTCTTGATCATAGGTTTAATAACTGCTAGTTTAAAAGCTTTGGGTACATGGCCCAGACTAAGGGATGAGTTTACTATAGTTAAAAGAGGATCAATAATAGCTGGTAGTACTTCTTTGAGCAATTTTGTGGGAATTGCATCAAGTGGGCAAGTTGTACAGTTTGCGGAAGTGATAATCTTCTCTAGTTCTAATTGTGGGAGTGGGTAAAAGGTTTCAAGTCTTTCTTTTACAGTTACATTATATTTTATATCATTTACATTGGGTGGCAGCCAGGATGGATTTAATCTTGTGGCTTGAGTTTGTTGTCTAATATTCTCAATTTTATTATTAAAAAAGTCCATAAAATCTTTACTGGTGAGAGTTGCTGGAATTAGTTGTTCGGAACCTGCTTGATTTTTTGTAATTCTAGAAAACACACTAAACAGTGCTCTTGGATTATTTTTATTATTGTAGATCAGCGAGGCCAGATATGCTGAGCGAGCTTTAGTGAGGGCATTTCTATACTCTATAAGGCTGTCCTTCCAGGCAGAATGGAACACTTCAAGCTTGGTTGATTGCCATTCCCGCTCTAGTTTTCGTAATGTTTGTTTTAAAGTACGGGTATGGTGCGAGCTTTTTCTGTCTTATACTTTTATGTTTAAGTGGTGCTACCTTTTCTAAAGTAGATCAAAAGGTATTTTCTTGGTAATCAGTTAGTACATCTAGGTCCATTGGGTCTGATTAAATGAGTGAAATCAGGTGTGTCTGACTTGATTAGTTAGAGAAACCAGCAGCTACAATAGAACTTTACTAATATGATAGGACACACCAGCTGTACAGGATAAACCATACAAACTATGTTCATATTTAAAACGTTTTTTCAAACAAACAGGGCATGGCAAAACAGAGTCAAAAATTCAAATAGGGTCATACACAAAAAATACTCATTAGACAGGAAAGCTTTGTCATGCTAAGATATAGACAAAACTTTGCAGCAAAAGAAAGAAAGGACTGAGTATTAATACACATAGATACAGGTGTAAACAGTCAATACTCAGGAGGGTCAGACTGGACAAACCCCTGAGCTGGTAAATGACTGGACATGATGAGGACTCCAAGAGCAGACCACCGAAGAACTGGCCTGGAACTGGAGACAGAACCCTTAAGATAACCTCTAGGATGGGGAGTGAGCTTCTCATGAAACCTAGCATGAAAATTTGTGAGGAGACCAAGAAATGTTACAAGTTCTTGATTCATCGTTTCACATTGACCATTCATTTGGGGATGATAATCCGACGACAGGCTGATACTGATATTATGGCAATTGTCACCAGGAAGAAAGACTGAGTTCCAAAATGATTCTCAGGCCCGAGAAGAAATCAAAAGAATAAAAACACAGAGTCAAGTATTCACTCCAATCTCCAGTTTATTTATATATTCACAGAAGTATTTATAGAGCATCTGTCACATACAATTTTCCTGTTACCATTACCTCATGTCTTGGATTTCCCCAAGTCCCAGACATTATGGACTATCAGGCCATACATCTTTCTGTTACCATCTACTCGCTCACTTTTCCATAGTAAGCTTTATGTCCTGAACAGAGTCAGAACAAGTCAACCCTGTCCCAAACAGGATGCACATTTACATTTCAGTTAGACTTCCATAAATCTAACTAAAGAAAGAAACATTTTTCACTTCTCAAAAGTCATACAAGGGCCATGCTTCAAGCACAGCATGTTCTGAACCATCATACTCACCACATATTAATACAGTGTATCATAATCAATTTCAGATTAACCACAGTATAAGTTTACATTTACTCATTACATTGCTAGTTTGCATTTTTCCATTACAACTGACATCCAAATGCTCAAAAAAAGCTCTCCAAACTCTAAATGTGAATTGAGAATCTTTGTCTGATCAAAGGGCAGTGTCCATGGCGTTCTGCACAATAGGAAATGTAAAAATCGATCCATAATATTGGGAACCATAGTATAACCCTCAGACAGAAGGAGCTCTGTGACAAAGTCAATAGCTAAATTTGACCATGGATGATTAGTTATAGGTAGGGGCATAAGTTTACCAGCTGGCAAAGCTTTTGGCATTTTATTCTAACCACAAACAAAACATGATGACACAAACCTATGAACATCCTCTCTAAGGGATTCCCACCAATTCCAGGCAGTGATTTACATTTAATATTTACATTTAAGGCATTTTGCGAGACGCTGTTATCCAGAGTGATAACAGAGAGCTAACTGGTGTTACAGGTAGGCCAGTGCCATGTTAGGTTTTGAACCCAGGTCTCTCCCATGTGAGCCATTGGTGTTACCAATGTACCACACTAAGTGTGTGATGAGCTGTTGAGTACATGTTTCACCTGGGTGTCCTGAAGATACTGACGAATGTGCCCAGGTAATAAGTCTATCTCGGAGGTGACTGGGGACATACAGTTTGGTTTCAGTACAGCCCACTGAATTGGAATTACCAGCTTGAATATTAGTTATGGACTTGTCCAGTTTCCATCGTACTGGAGCGACTGTAAGTGATGAAGAAAGGATCAAGACTGATTATGACTGAGACCCTATAGCAGGGGTGTCAAACTAGATCCACGAAGGGCCATGTGTGTGCAGGTTTTCTTTCCAACCACGCAAAAGAAAACCTGCACCCCTCACGGCCCTCCGTGGATCTAGTTTGACACCCCTGCCCTATAGCCTTATCTAACTGATACTGTCTACAAACCAGATTCCAAAAGAGTTGGGAAACTAAACAAATTGTGAATAAAAACTGAATGCAATGATGTGGAGGTGCCAACATCTAATATTTTATTCAGAATAGAAAACAAATCACAGATCAAAAGTTTAAACTGAGAGAATGTATCATTTTAAGGGAAAAATATGTTGTTTCAAAATTTCATGGCGTCAACAAATCCCAAAAAAGTTGGGACAAGGCCATTTTTACCACTGTGTGGCATCCCCCCTTCTTACAACTCTCAACAGACGTCTGGGGACAGAGGAGACCAGTTTCTCAAGTTTAGAAATAGGAATGCTCTCCCATTCATGTCTAATACAGGCCTCTAACTGTTTAATCGTCTTGGGCCTTCTTTGTCGCACCTTCCTCTTTATGATGTGCCAAATGTTCTCTATGGGTGAAAGATCTGGACTGCAGGCTGGCCATTTCAGTACCCTGATCCTGCTTTGAGACAGGACTGTGGATGCATCCACCTCAACTATAAACGGGATATTACGATTAGGATTTTTCAATATAGGGGCAGAAGGTTTTCAAACCTAAGTCATATGGTGGTGATCTGGATAAGTGCAGTGGATTTTTGCTTCAGTGCGTATTATTTTTCAACAACTCATCACCCATTTGTGACCAAGTTAAGATACGTTTTATTGTGTCTTGTCTGACTGGTAAAGCTCTTGACTGGGCTACCGCTGTGTGGGACACTATTCAAAGTTATGCCCAGTTTCTGGTAGATTTCAAGATTGTCTTTAATCACTTGAGTGAGGGTCAGTCTAATGATGAACTTTTCCTAGCACTCAAACAAGGCAATCACTCTGTTTCCACCTATTCTTTGGAGTTCCGTACTTTTGCAACTGGAAGCAGCAGGAATTAACCTAGCATGCCTGGATGATGAACACTCACTAGATATTCTTATTTTGATGTCTACCCATCTGGATAAATTGCTTGTAAACGCCCGAAGAAGATCATCAAGCAGTGTGGTCTCTGTATACTGCCAACAAGACTTTTGTGTTTTAGCCTTGATTGATTCAGGTACTGAAGGAAACATCATTCATCAGGATATTGTGAATGAACTCAACCTTCCTGTGGATTCATTACCTCATCACCCTACCATCTTCACTCTGGATGGACTTCTCATTCTTCCTATCTCAGATTACTCATTCATATTAGCCTTACCCTGGTTAGAAAAGCACAATCCTGTCATTTCCTGGTAACAACTTGATCTTGTTGTGGTCACCCTACTGTCATGTGAATTGTATACAGTACACAAATAGCTGTCAGGTACACCTCTATAGGAAGTTCTGAGGTAACCAAGCCTGTTAACATCCTTGAGGTGTATTCAGACCTGCCAGAGGTGTTGAGCAAAGAAAGGCCCACTAAGTTATTCCCTCATCTCACCTCTGACTGTGCTATTGATCTTATTGACAATAATTCTCTTCCTAAGTTCCATATCTATCCTCTTACACAGGAACAGGAGAGGGCTATGGAGGATTATATAAATGAGGCTTTGACTCAAGGTTTTATTCGACTTTCTAAAGCCTTATTTGAGATTAGTTTTACCTGTGGACGTGGGGATAAAATGATTATTACCTGAGTATCTCAGTAGTTTTAATCCCATCCAAACACACAATTTCAGTCATTTTTCTGGAGTGTGTACTCCCATTTCAGCAAAGTGTCACGCCCTTGTTCTGTCTTGTCTGTTGTCCCTGCCATGTGCTCACTAGCACATGGCTCTGTTTGTTATTCTTCATGTCTCCGCCCTAGTCCTGCCTTTGTTCCTCCTCCTCGTCCGTGTCTCATTTGTTACCCTGCCCTCTCATTAGCTGTCCCAGGTGTTTCTTGTCTGTGGTGTGCATTTAAGTTCCTTTGTCTCTGTGTGTATTTGTTGGACATTCCCTGTTTGCCTTTCTGTCTTGTCAGTTCTTTGATTTGGTTCACCTCCCTGTGTAACTGTCTGGTCTTTCAGTTTCTCTGATGTGCTTTGTGTTCCCATTAGGTTTGTCTGTTTTAGCTTTCTGTCTATGTTTGTTTGTTTAGTTCTCCTTGTACAGGTATTTATTTAGCTCTCCTCGTCTAGGTCTCTGTTTAGCTCTCTGTCCAGTTTTTGTCTGTTTAGCTCTCTCTGTTCAGGTCTCTGTATAAGCTCTCTTTCTCAATGTTTGTCTCTTTAGCTATCTTTGTCTGTCTAGTTTAGTCTGTATCGGTCTCTGTTTAAATCTTTCTGTCCAAGTCTCCCTGTCTAGGTCATTCTTTATCTAAGGTTCCTGTCATGTTGTCCTAGTTTGTCTATCTGTTTTGTTGTCTTCTGTTTAATAAAAATTACTATTTTAGCAAGTGTGTCTGCCTCCCATCAGGCTGCACGTTCCTGACACAAAGATTCCTCAGCCATTTGCCTACTGTAAAATGAGCAGTAAAAATGATCCCAGGTTATTAAACCCATTATATCCTGTGTAGTATTTCATGGGTTTTCTCGAGAACAGAGGAGCAATAGGAGGTGTTTAAATATATGGTTTAAGTAAATGTTCAGTGCCTGAATGACGCACCACGCGCAAATCCACAAAACGACCTGTAAAACACACACACACCACCAGTTTAGCGTAACAACCTATGGAATCCTTATTTAAATATAAAATGCGATGTTTGGCTCCTTACAGCCTGTCACACAGGACTATCGTTAAATGTTGGTTCACTGTTAACCCACTGAGGGCAAAGTTGGAGGTCCACTAGTGTTTTACACAGCATTTTCTGGGCGGACCCCTGGTGATTAAACAGAATTTTAGACAAAATGCCACATTTTAGCACTTTTCCATTCACAGTCCAATTTACATTTTTCTCCTTCATTAGGTTCTTTTTGTTATTCTTTATAAATAAGATTAGTAAATAATTTAAATCAGCACAGTGTCAACATTTGTATCATTTAATCATTTTATATCAGTCTTATACTCATTATTATATCTCTCAGAGTTGTTGGTAATATCTGTTTTATTTTTTTTTTCCAGAATAAAAGTCTCTGTGAATGTAAAGTCTGTTTGAGGAGATTATAAATGAGTTATATCCTGTACAGGACAGTAATCTGAGTGGTCTGATGGTGGACCGGCAATGGTCTACAGTCAGTGGTGTGACAGCCTTTTTATTCCAGTGGATCTATATATTTATTTGTAAAGGCACAGTCTAGAATTTAAAATGTATTTATAAAGTTGTTTTTTTGTCTATGTTTTCTGGATCAAGACACATATTTTTCGTAATGTGCGTTTGTTCATTTCCTCTCGGAGGTTTTTGGATTTTGAAATTTTCCTTTCGTAATTCACCTGCTCCACACACAGCAGCCTGATCCCACAAGTGCTCAGTGGGTTGAGGTCAGGAGCTGGCAGGCCATTCCATCCTCTCCACTCCCACGTTCTGGAGGTAGTCTCTGATAAACCCCGCTCTGTGGGGGGTGAGTGTTGTCATCTTGGAGGATAGAGTTCGGTCCCAGACTGTTTAGATATGGGTTTGCCACTGGTTGCCACTGATTGCCACGGCATTCTTCACATCTTCTCTACACTTTGACCCTATGATTCAACTGCCGTAGACAGAATCTGGACTCATCACTGAACATAATAATAAATAATAATAACATAACAATAAATAATCTACCAAACACATATTTCCTTACTTTTTGTGCTACGTTTATAAAGCTGCTGAAATCATCAGCTTCACTGGCCTCACATTCACCGTCAGAGTCTAGTTTATAAAGTTCGTTTTTACCAACTCTGGACTTGAGGTCAATAACGAGGGCACAACAGATAACATGACGGATAATTACAGTTATGAAAGCGGTTTGTATATAACTGTTAGGGAAACAGGGGATGATCTGAGAGTTAGTGAACGTTAATATTATCTGTGTTCAGGTTGTGAGAAAGCGCTCTAAACATGCAGCAAGATAATGTTAGTCTCTGGTCATGTCCCAAACTACACACTGCTGCATGGAATAGTCTGAATCCATATACATTGTAGCTACCACCCTTAGAAGTATTTATGTATTGTATTATATAAAGATCCTTAGTGTGTGGTTTGGGACACGTCTCTAACGTTAATGTTAACCAAATGCTGTTCCACATCGTTATAAATGCAGTATTTTACTGCCTTATCTACATAGGAATTAGCTTATAGCTAATATTCTGGGTTTGGGATGAGCTTTTTTTTTTATTTAAATAAAGTAGAAAATTGTAAACTTGCATGTGTTATTTTAATACCATTTTTGTTGTGTGATATTTATTTATGATTTATTTATGATATTTTGTTGACAATTTAGACATTAATGGCTATGTGTTGAGTTATTCAGACTGCCCACTTGGGAGTGTTATTGGTCCAATGCTTGCTTCTCCAAGTTTTCATTTAAATTCTTGACTTCAATTAAGCTGGGGATCCTTACCATTTAGTGCAATACCAGTTTGCTTGTTACACAAAGTTCTGTTGTTTTTTGTGGATGTGTTTTCTTGATGTCATGTGCTTAATCCATATTGTGCTTGACCACAGGATTTCCTGTGGTGAGAGGGGAGCTGTCTTGAAAGCCTCGTGGTTATCAGTTTTTAATGATGGTCATTAACCATGGTCCAAGGCCAGAGGAGATATTCAGACTCCTCTTTATGACTCCCCATCCTCCAAAGCTGGAGAGAGAGAGTTTCAGATCCTCTTTCACCCATATGAGTTGTATACTCTGCTACTCCACGTGACTCTGTTTACTCGAAGATCATAATTATAAAGACTAAGAAGAGGCTGAAAGAATAAACTTGACATTACAACAACCCACACTCACCACACCTCTGCTACTGTGTTATTGTCTCGAGCGGATGGAGTAAAGTGAGATATAGAAATGTTCCCCTCAAATCAGCATATTCCAACTTCTACAAGGTGCCAAGGTGCCTTGGAGTGTGAAGGCTGGTGTTCCTCCTCCCTCCTGTGTAGCGTTTTATTAATCCTCCACCTTCCATTACATTCTACCTGCCGTTTCAGTAGTTTTCCATCCACCGAATTTTTCGTACTTCATTACAAAAATGTGCATGACAAATCCTAGATGGAAACAATACACCCACATATTGCAAAAAGAGTTATACGCTTGGACGAGGACAAAAAGTTAGAATATCACTAAAGCCCAAATGTGCAAAGGAATGATGGAAAAGGGATTTATAATAAATTATGACGTTTCAGTTAGTTTATAAATATGATGCATGCATCAGAGCTTGGAGCTGATCCTGCTACCACGGGATTTTTATTGGACTCCCCCCGACTCTCCTTCCTCTTCTCTCCTCTCCAAACTTCACCACGCTGTTCTGGCATCAGCGCCAACTGAGCTTGTTATTTTAGAGCTTGTGTGGAATATTATACATATTAAAGAGACCACACAGCATTTTACTCTCCTCTCAAAACATTAAAAAAACATGCTCTATACCACAGAAATGACAGATACCCAACAAAAAATATTAAATCAAGCTTTTTGATATGAAGCTGACACACATCTTCTCTAACCAGGCCTTCCCTCCCTTGCCCTTCCTTTATCTTCACACTATGTTCCAGGTCGTCCAACGCCTCCCTCCTCCTCCCTCCTCCTCCTCCCTTAAATCTCTCCTCTTCATTCCTCTGTCTGTTGGCTCCAGCAACCTCTGACTTCTATAATGAACATTTAAAACATATATATATATATATATATATATATATATAGTTCTATTTTTGTCTGCTTTTAGTTTTTTTACACCCTGTGTATCAGGTATCAGGGTACCTATATTTATTACGTAGTCTTTGGTTTGTTATAATATGTTTATTGTTTTTCTTTTTTTAATTGATTTATTCTTTTTCATCATTTGGAATTTGTTAGTTCCTAATTATTCTAGTTTTTTTTATTTAGTTTGATTTTTCGATTTGATACATATATTTTTCCTTGCTTACTTATTTTTTTTTATTGTGGTGCTACCTCCACCATTTTACTGGGAGCTAGCAGGTTAATTTGCTCTCAGAGCCCTTCTTGCAATAATCTTTTATATGTCATGTTTTTTTTGTGATGCAATGTGAGATTGTTTGTTTATTTCTTGTTTTGAGTTTTTATTTGCTTTTGCAGTTGAATGTAGTTTATTAATGTCCTTTTTATGCTAAAAACGTTATTAATTGGAAATAAAATTTGGAGGTTAAAAAAAAAACAGATGTAGTCTTTAAAATCCGTTAAGGACTGGAAGTTATTTGGCTTTTTTTTCCTGGGGTGAAATTTCTCAGGTGGTGTAGTCAGACCATTTCTATATTTGATTTTAATGGGTATTTTCTGAATTTTCTGCCTATTGGCCACTAAATAGATACATTTTATGCCACGTCACAAAAGTACAGTTCTTATAAAATATATTGTAATGCCACCTGGCTCTAAAAAGAACGGAGATGAGTAGCAATTGGGCATTTAGTGTAGCAAGATGATGGGGCACCACCTTTTTCAGGACAGTGAACCCCAACACAAACGCACATCTCACTACACAACAAGGCCCAAACACACACACACACACACACAAAAACACAATCACCTAAACTCCCAAAATGACTATCCCGTAAACAACAAAAAGGGCTGCCAATGAACATGCTGAGAACTTCACCTCAGCCACTCTTCTACTGGGACAGGGAGGATGTTAAGCACCTTGTGCACATGTGGACGAATAATTATTTTCTCTTTAACTAGGGGCTACACTCTACAGTTTTCTGTTCCATCTGTAAGCTTTCAGAGAATGTGCACAAATGCAGTCGAAATTAACTCAGAGTACAGACTGAAGGCCCCATGTGTATCCATGTCCATGTTAAACACTGAGTTTAAAGGAGGTGTTAGGGACAAGTACAGGTAGCTGTTACTGAGCAGTGGTGTAAATACTGGCAGCTGCTCTAGGGTCAGAGTGGGCAGGTATGGACTGAGCAGTCAGCTACAGACTCTACTTCTGCTAAATTTAAAATCTGGAGCTGTACAAAGATGTTCATGTTGAGCTTATCTCTGTGATGTTAGTGAACATAATTCTTCACCCACAGGTCATGATGTGTTTAATGATCTCAGACCACCACCTCCTCTGTCCTCGCCAGGTTAGCTGTTGTCAGGAGATTGTGATGAACATCTTTTTATCTGTCAGTTAGCAAAACCTTTGTGACTGGAATTTTTATAATTTTTTTGCATTAACATGTCTGGTAATTAATTTTCTTGTGTTGGAATCACTCCATTGGCTCCCGGTTGGTTTTAGCATTCATTTTAAATTCCTGATTTTCGTCTATAAATCTCTCCATGACTTAGGTCCTTGATGTTGAGTGGAATTGTTTATCCCCTGGACACCACCTCCACAGTCCCTTAACCCTGTTGATCAGATTTGATTGGTCGCCCCCAATGTGAGACTGAAGCAGAGGTTTTTGTTGCTTTTGCTGTGGGAGCTCCCAAGGTCCGGAATGAGATAGAGCTGCAGATTCATATGGAACCCACTTTATCCAGTTTTAAATGAAGGCTTAAAGCCCACTTTAAATCCATATGGTATTATTTCATTATCTAATTTGTACATCACATTGGTCAGTTTACAATGTTTTTAAAAGTAAATATTAATAAAATGAATATTGACATTCTATTATGGAAGATTATAGATCTATTATTATCTTATCCAGTTCAGGGTCGCGGTGGGTCCAGAACCTACCTGGAATCATTGGGCGCAAGGCAGGAATACACCCTGGAGGGGACGCCAGTCCTTCACAGGCAACACACACAGACACTTTTGAGTCGCCAGTCCACCTTTCAACGTGTGTTTTTGGAGCTTGGAAGGAAACTGGAGCACCCGGAGGAAACCCATGCAAACACGGGGAGAACACACCACACTCCTCACAGACAGTCACCCAGAGGAAACCCACACAGACACAGAGAGAACACACCACACTCCTCACAGACAGTCACCCAGAGGAAACCCACACAGACACAGGGAGAACACACCACACTCCTCACAGACAGTCACCCGGAGGAAACCCATGCAGACACAGAGAGAACACACGACACTCCTCACAGACAGTCACCCAGAGCAGGAATTGAACCCAGAACCTCCAGGTCCCTGGGGATGTGTGACTGCAACATCTAACTGCTGCGCCACAGTGCCGCCTTAACTGAATGCCATGCGTCCTTATAATATTTCTCTGTGGAAGCATATATAATGAGAAAATACAGGCCCAACTCAGATGAGTTGGATTCTCCTGTGGGTCTGTTTAAAGGGGATAAGATCATTTCACATAAGCAATGGAACCCATGACTCAGCAGACTGAGACCACATCACAGCCCAGCCCAGGTGTGAAACTGGCTTTGTGGTTCTAAAAACATAGTCCCACTCTGTGGGAGCCAGCACTATCTAACACCATTTATTTAGGCTCTTTACTGTTAGTTGAGCGTTCTGCACTGACAAGCAGACACACAGCACCAGCAGAGCCACTTCTGGAGTTATCAGAGTTATTAGAACAGAATGGAGATAACGGAGGTGGTTTATACAAATATTTTTGAAGAACAAGTATCAGGATCCAAATGCAGGGACCCTTTAAATGAAGACAATGTGAATGAGGACAGCATGGTGATGATTGGAGGAAACCAAAGGAATGTCAGTGCAGTAAATCCTCAGGACAGAGGTAAGGTTAAGGTTCTACTGGATTTTTGTTCATTCATTCATTCATTCATTCATTCATTCATTCTCCAGTTCAGGGTCACGGTGGGTCTGGAGCCTATTTGGAATCCTATATTTTTATAATTATGCTAAAAAAGTTTTAGTCCATAAAAGAGGAATTAAAATAAAACATTTCCAGTATATGTTCTAGAACAGTGGTTCTCAAACTGTGGTAACTGTACCACTGGTAGAACGTGAAGCAGCAAGAAGTGATACAGAAAATGACCTCAAAAAATTACTACTGAATTAAAGAATTAATTAATAACTAAATATCGGAATCTGAAATATGTTCAAGTGTAAACTACAGAATGTTTCAGTTTTCATAAATCAGTTTAATAAAAATCAGTTTGTTTTAAATGCAGCATGGGTTATGAATAAACGGTAGTTCAGTCTGTGAGGGAATGGCTGGGGCGGCATATTCTGAGAAATCCATGTAAATAAAGCACAGTCTCAGCTCTTTACTGAACATAAGCAAAGGTTAGAGACAGATGTGAGTAATGTGGACTTTATTACAAAAAGGGCAAAGTGGAAATGAGAAAAACAAACCAAGACCATCCCAGTGAAATATTTCTAAACCAAGGACTACATCTGGAGGCACACACTTAAAAATAAAGGTGCTATAATGTTATTTGTACCAAGCCATGAAAGAACCATGTTTGGTTCCATAAAGATCCTTGTTTGTTTAAATGTGTGTGTAAATAACCTTTTTAAAGGTTTAATCCATCATTCGATCTTAAGGTTCGGTAACACTTTAAATTGCAGCACACTAATAACTGGGTAAGTACAGAGAAAGTACCTGTTAAGTAAGCTGTAAGATAAATTAAGTACTGAGTAAGTAAAGGGTATGATACTAGAAATGTGGGGTTATTACTGGGTATTTGTAACATTTTACAAATAAGTACATTTTACAAAGTAACGCATTCTGAATTCATTGTAATTCTAAGCACAATTATAGATTATAAAATTGAGTTAAAAGTATGACAGTTTATGAAAGTGACTATTACTGTCATTTTATATAAATAATGCAGCTACTATTTTGAATTTAATGTGTTTCTGAATGTATTTATAGATCCCTTAACATTATTTACAGTGCACCTACAGAGAAGGACATGGTCAGATGGTTTCATTACAGGCTCCAGCACAGTTTCATGGCGCTTTGTACTCATTAGGTTCAGGACACGTGATTTACCCCAATAATCATCATCACATACTTTAGAGATATTTTACACTACTTTGTCTGTATGTATTGGGGCATTATATGTACATAGCTGAATAATAATGAATGGGTGTTTCTCCTCTACTCACATGGGTACAGCACAGAATATGCATCAGTTTTCTTCCACTTTTTCTTCCAGTGTGTCTTCCACTCTGTCAGGCTCGAGGGGCGGACTGACAGAGGCGGACGCACACGCTAAAACACAGTAGACTTTATTTAAACAAAATGACAAAACAAAAACAAACAGGGCAAACACGAAGTGAGGAACAGATGAGACCAAACGATGACAGGAAACGAGTAACAGATGAGCCAGACCAGGCAACACAATGACTGAGAAATTAAACACAGACAGACTAGACTGGGGAACGAAACGATGATAGGACACGAAACGGATAGCGCTGGATGTACAGTGGTGTGAAAATGTGTTTGCCCCTTCATGATTTCTTGTGTTGTCTTGTTTCTTCTTAAATGTTTCAGATCATCAAACTAATTTAAATATTAGTAAAAGACAACACAAGTAAACACAAAATGCAGTTTTTAAAATGAAAGTTTTTATTATTTTAGAAAAGGTAGCACCTTTAGAAAAGGTAGCACCACTTAAACATAAAAGTATAAGACAGAAAAAGCTCGCACCATGGTATAACGATAAGACCCGTACTTTAAAACAAACATTACGAAAACTAGAGCGGAAATGGCGATCAACCAAGCTTGAAGTGTTTCATTCTGCCTGGAAGGACAGCCTTATAGAGTATAGAAATGCCCTCACTAAAGCTCGCTCAGCATATCTGGCCTCGCTGATCTCCAATAATAAAAATAATCCGAGAGCACTGTTTAGTGTGTTTTCTAGAATTACAAAAAATCAAGCAGGTTCTGAACAACTAATTCCAGCAACTCTCACCAGTAAAGATTTTATGGACTTTTTTAATAATAAAATTGAGAATATTAGACAACAAACTCTAGCCACAGGATCAAATCCATCCTGGCTGCCACCTGATGTGAATGAAATAAAACATAATATAACTGTAAAAGAAAGACTTGAAACCTTTTACCCACTCCCACAATTAGAACTAGAGAAGATTATCACCTCCGCAAACTGTACAACTTGCACACTTGACGCAATTCCCACAAAGTTGCTCAAAGAAGTACTACCAGCTATTATTGATCCTCTTTTAACTATAGTAAACTCATCGCTTAGTCTGGGCCATGTACCCAAAGCTTTTAAACTAGCAGTTATTAAACCTATGATCAAGAAACCAAATCTTGATGCTAGTACACTGTCTAATTACAGGCCTATTTCTAATTTGCCATTTCTGTCTAAGATCTTAGAAAGAGCTGTGGCCCAACAACTTAGTTCATATCTACATAAGAATCATATATATGAAAAATTCCAATCTGGATTCAGGCAACATCATAGTACAGAGACAGCTCTAGTCAAGATAACAAATGATCTTCTTCTTGCCTCTGATCAAGGCCACGTATCCCTGTTGGTGCTTCTTGACCTAAGCGCAGCCTTCGATACAATAGACCACAATATTCTCATAGAAAGGTTAGAAAACATGGTTGGAATCACAGGGACAGCCCTATTATGGTTCAAATCTTACTTAACGGAACGTTATCAATTCGTAAAAGTAAACAATCTAAATTCAAATTATTCTAAAGTAAGATTTGGAATTCCACAAGGCTCTATTTTAGGACCATTATTATTTACATTATACATGTTACCGCTAGGCACAGTTATAAGAAACCATGACATTAACTTTCACTGTTACGCAGACGACACACAATTGTATATTTCAGCCAAGCCCGATGACAAACACAGATTAAAGAAAATAGAGGACTGTGTAAAAGACGTGAAAGGCTGGATGTTGCGTAACTTCCTCCTTCTAAACAGCAACAAAACAGAGGTCCTGCTTTTGGGTCCAAAAGTGACAAGAAATAAATTATCAGATTTAATTTTAGATCTAGCTAACTTTCCAGATAAACCTGGTTCAGCAGCAAAAAATCTTGGTGTCATAATTGACCCGGATTTATCATTTGATCAACACATAGGTAGTATCACTAGGACAGCTTTTTTACATCTTCGCAATATTGCTAAGATTAGAAATGCCTTATCCCTCCAGGACGCAGAAACATTAGTACATGCCTTTATTACTTCAAGGCTTGACTACTGTAACGCACTACTGTCAGGATGCACCAGCAGCAATTTAAGAAAACTTCAACTAGTTCAAAATGCTGCAGCTAGGGTCCTCACTAAAACTAGAAAATTTAAACATATCAGCCCAGTTTTATCATCACTTCATTGGCTGCCTGTTAAATTCCGCATTGACTACAAAATTTTGTTATTAACATATAAAGCTCTACATGGGCTTGCTCCTGAATATCTTCAAGATACAATTTCCTATTATGAGCCTCCACGTTCACTCAGATCACAGAATACTGGATTTTTAAATGTTCCCAGAATTCAGAAGGCCTCAGCTGGGGGAAGAGCCTTTTCTTATAAAGCCCCCCAACTCTGGAATGATCTTCCAAAAAATGTTCGGGACTCAGACACAGTCGCAATCTTCAAATGTAGGCTAAAAACTCATTTGTTTAGTTTATCATTTGGTAGCTAATGCTCCCCCATAGATAAAGGCGGCAGATCCGGGGGGTCCATGGACACAGGGAATTATAGTATACTGAGACGCTGGTGCTGTCGTCCCGCCGCTTCTCGCGATCACTCAGGTTTGTTGACGGTGGAGCGGAGGGATGCCAGTGTTTCAGGATGCTCCCGTGTCTGTGTGTCCTCCTGGTTCTCTCCTTTTAGTTAATGCTGTCATAGTCAGATCTGCCGGAGTCATTAGCCACACTCTGGAAATTTTCATATTTTCTACTTTACAAACACAAAACAGTTCAAAACTAATTCCATCCCTTTACATCTTTCCGAGTAAACGACTGCCCACCTGTCTGTCTGGACACTGATGGATGACTGTCGAGATCCTCCTCCACTCTTCAGACCAGCTGCCCACGCTCCAGCAACCACCAAGTGCCTTGAAGCTGTCCCTACACTGAAGTTCTCATGGACTACTAACTATCATCACCAGTAGATTGACCAGAGGAGGATGGGTCACCCCTTGTGAGCCTTGGTTCCTCCCAAGGTTTCTTCCTCAGCTGGGGGAGTTTTTCCTTGCCACTGTCGCCCCTGGCTTGCTCACTTGAGGGTTTTACATTTGTCTTTACATTTCATGTCAAATCTTGTCTTACTGGAATTCTGTGAAGCTGCTTTGTGACAACATCAGTTGTGAAAAGCGCTATATAAATAAATTTGATTTGATTTGATTTGAAATAAATTTGATTATTAAAGGAGAAAAAATCCAATCCTACATGGCCCTATGTGAAAAAAGTGTTTGACATTTGCCATCTCCACATCATTGCATTCAGTTTTTATTCACAATTTGTTTAGTGTCCCAACTTTTTTGGAATCCGGTTTGTATATTCCGGCTGTTTCAGTGCTCCCTTGTCTCGTCTTGTGTGCGTAGGTGTGTGTTTCTTTGCCTCTGTGTCTTTTAGGTTACATAGGTCTACCCCGGTTCATGGCGGTCTATCCATGTCTGTTCCTGTCTGCTCCTGTTTAGTTTTGTTCAGTTGAATGTAGTTAGTGTTTTTGCTTATGTTTGTTTTGTTTTAGTTTAGTTTTGGTCCTGTTTAATAAAGTGTTCCTTACGTTTACGTCTGCCTCCTCATCTTCCCTGCCCAGCCGTGAAAACAAACAAGGAACTGCATAATGTTAAAGTTACATAATTTAATGAAATATATGTCACCAGTGTCAGAAAATATCCCGATGAGGACCACTTCAAAGTTACAAGTTCAGAGTTACTGTTCAGGTGTCATTTGTTGCGCATGCGCTCCACTAACTTTGTTTGTGAATTGTGTCTAAAAAATAAAAAATGTGAATACCTGAAATTGTATATTTTAAATAAGTTATACTTCAAATTACCACATGGACTGCCTATATTACAGGGATCAGAAATACAGGAAAAAACAGGGTACTGAAATATACTTATGTTTAGAATTTCAATAGATTAATAATTGTAGTTACATGCATTACTGGTAAAATATTTGTAATATACCTGGTGATAAAATTATACATATATTTTCATACCCTTAACTGTAATTGTTTTTTACACTATATGTACTTATTATCTGTAAAATGTTTGTAAGAACCACTTACATCTAATATCAAACCCTTCATTGCTCTTTAGTTATTTTATCTCACACCTTACTTAACAGGTACTTACTCTAAGTTATTTGTACATTTTTTGTAAGATACCAGTGATAACCGCATACATATCCTTTACTTACTCTGTACCTATTTTTTGTTTTGTATGTACCCTGTAATTTGCAGGCCCTAATTTAAAGTGGAAGACAATGCCGATGCATATTCCTAGCCGTACCCATGTGAGCAGTGTAAACCATCTCTGAAGTATGTGATGATGATTATTGGGGTAAATCACGTGTCCTGAACCTAATGAGTACAAAGCGCCATGAAACTGTGCTGGTGCCTGTAATGAAACCATCTGACCATGTTCTTCTCTGTAGGTGCAGTGTAAATAATGTTAATGGATCTATAATTACATTCAGAAACACAGTGAATTCAAAATAGTAGCTGGATTATTTATATAAAATGACAGTAATAGTCACTTTCATAAACTGTCATACTTTTAACTCAATTTTATAATCTATAATTGTGCTTAGAATTACAATGAATTCAGAATGCGTTACTTTGTAAAATGTACTTATTTGTAAAATGTTACAAATACCCAGTAATAACCCCATATTTCTATTATCATACCCTTTACTTACTCAGTACTTAATTTATCTTACGGCTTACTTAACAGGTACTTTCTCTGTACTTACCCAGTTATTAGTGGGCTGTAATTTAAAGTGTTACCTAAGATTCTTTACCCATTTAAACACTTCAGCAAATGTCTTTATTGAAAAACATGTGGCATCACTCACAGAACATTTTTTAGCACCTTTATTTTTAAGAGTGTAAAATAGAGAGAACCCTTAACTGAAGTAAATCAGCGTGGCCGATCTTCACCCACTGTTTAACAGCACTGTGCCTCCTTCACCTACTGATACCAGCACCGAGGGCCACTGTGACCTGCTCCAAGCACCGCACTGTTTTCACCTATAGTCTGTTAAAGCACATATTAAACTGCCCTCTCTTCTTGTTTTTATTTCTCTCTCAGTGCTTATTTCCCCAAAATTGTATGTGATCTCATGAATGTATCATTACAGTTCAGGCCTGTAGTTATTAGTATTCTCATTATTTTCAGTAATTCTTTTAGAATAACTAATAAAATGCAAATTACAAATATTCAAGAAAGACATTCATAGGATTCACAGGTGGTACTTGGTCTGAAAAGTTTGAGAAACACTGTTTTAGAAGATTACACACATGACCTTCATCTTTTCAATTTAGAATATAAAGGTTAATTAATTCACTGAAATGTATCACATATTTACAGTGAATTTCTGTTCTAGAGTCTAGACTGAGCAGACTGTACAGACTGGCTGTAGTGGGTCTGGGGCTGCTGTGCGTTCTCCTGCTGATAGCCATCACAGTGCTGTGGATCCAGTTTAACAACCTGAATTTACAGAGAGACCAACTACAGAGCAGTAACACCAACCTGATGATGGAGAGAGACCAGCTACAGACCAGTAACTCCAACCTGATGAAGGAGAGAGACCAGCTACAGACCAGTAACTCCAACCTGATGAAGGAGAGAGACCAGCTACAGACCAGTAACACCAACCTGATGAAGGAGAGAGACCAGCTACAGACCAGTAACACCAACCTGATGAAGGAGAGAGACCAGCTACAGACCAGTAACACCAACCTGATGAAGGAGAGAGACCAGTTAAAGAGCAGTGTGTACACAAACCTCTAACCTCTAAATATTGTTAGATTTAAAATGTTTGACTCCTTAAATAACTGATTTCTGGATGTGGAGCTACATTCAAACGCATTTCAAACTAAAACTAAATCTTTTTTCTGAATGTTACCAGCAATTAAGTCAAATCAGGTTAATTGTCACATCACATTAACACAGGTGTAAAGGTGAAACGCTTAGCTGTGCAGTCCCTTCCAGTATTAAATACACAAGAATTGCAAGATAAATATAAACACATAATTTACACCATACAGTAATCACTCACTACTTTGTGGTTCATCTTTCGCGGATTCGCTACTTCGCGGGTTTTTTCGATGGGGCTTATAGCTGCTATATCGCAGGTATTGAGGGAAAATCTCAGAAAACCATGAAAGATAAATAGCCAAAATTATTTTTTTATTATTTACATGTATTAGACTGGGCCTGTAGGGGACACAATATATCATTTACAAGTGTTTCTTACGTACAGTACATGTGTTGTTCATGTCCACATCTGAGTTAAATTTACTGACGCTAAATCACAGCTTAAGAATGACTCTATTAAAGAAACTGGTGGGATATCACATGTAGTTCCAGCTGAAAAACATTATAGAAGACTGTTTAATGCAAAGGTGGGTTATTAACGGAACAGGGAGCGGTTTAAAAGTCCAAATACTCGTTAAATACATAAAAAAAATATCTTCCTCTACTTCGCGGAAATTCGTTTTCTCACAGGCGGTCCTGGAACGCATCCCGGGCGAAAAATGAGGGATCACTGTATCTGCATCACTGTACTGTTTGTAGATGCGTACACATTATACTTCACATAAGACTGAATTGCACATGCAGTGTTAAGAAGGTGAGAGGCCAAGTTTTGGTGGTGTCAGTGTTTCAGTTCCTGTAACGTAAGGTAAAGTGCTGTGTACAGAGCTGTTTTTTTTTTCATGTTCTTTTTTGCAGTTTTGCTGAATGTAAACATTTTCTACAAAGCAGTAAAGACTGAGAGTATGTAAACACAGAAGATGCACAAAGATTTGTCTGGTTTAAAAAAAAACAAATCCACAGATGTTGGAAATAAAAATATTACCACACCATTTACAGAAAAGTTGGGACTCTGAGCTAAATGTAAATATAAAGAGAATGTGTGGAGGTGTGAATCATTTAAACCATATATTTAATTAAACTAAAACTGGTAAAGTTTGATAATGCTACAATAAAGAGGTTAATTGGTCAAATGTAAGTGACATTCCTGGGTTTAAAAGTGCGTCTGAGAGAGTCTGAGTCTTTCAGAAATAAAGCTGTGGAGGGCTTCACTGTGCTGTGAAAGACTGTGGACAAACAAGTGAAATTATTCTACAATAACGTTTCTCAACTTTAAATAGTAACTATTTTGGGGAACTCCTCATCTACAGAAGATAATATCATCAAAAACTTCAGAGAATCTCTCTGTGTAGCTGGTATTTTACAGAAGGGCACACAGTTCAGGACACAACACACAGCCACAACACACACTGGAAGATTCAGTGTTTCAGGGGTTGTGTATTTTATTTCTGAACACAAGGCATTATTAATGTACGTACACACACCCACCCACCCACACACACACACACACACACACACACACACACACAAAAGATCCAAAAAAGGAACCATACACATTACTCTAATGTCTTACACTTACTACCTCACACATTGCCAAAAAACATACGTTGGTAGGTGGATTGGAGACTCAAAATTGTCAATAGGTGTGTGTGTGTGAGTGAATGTCTCCCTGTGAAGGACTGGTGCCCACTCCAGGGTGTGTTCAACTTTGTGCCCAGTGATCCTGGGTAGGCTCCGGACCCACCGCCGCCCTGAACTGGATAAGGGTTACAGACAATGAATGAATGTTATTATAGTGACATATGCAAGGGCTAAGGCCCAAAACCAGTATCTGGCTGTGGTGTGGAGCCCTGAGCTCATTTAACACTGTAACAGAGCCCTGTGCTCATTTAACACTGTAACAGAGCCCTGAACTCATTTAACACTGTAAAAGAGCCCTGTGCTCATTTAACACTGTAACAGAGCCCTGAGCTCATTTAACACTGTAACAGAGCCCTGAGCTCATTTAACACTGTAACAGAGCCCTGAGCTCATTTAACACTGTAACAGAGCCCTGAGCTGTGGACCAGCTGAAATCCTGTAACAGGCAAAATCAGAAAAAATCACTTTTAAAACTACAGCCACTGGTCTCCTCAGTTCCCAAAGACTCACAGAGTGGAAACTGTTACTGGCTGTGATTCAGAATGAAAAAATATTTTTCTAAACACAAACTTTCTCAGTTTGAATATTTACAATGTTGTCTTTGTACTGTTTTAAATTTAATGTAGGTTTATATTATTTGAACATCATTGCATTATGTGTTTAATCACATTTTTCAGAATGTCCCAAACTTTTTGGAACTCTCTAGAATTCCTGCACATACTTTCCTCCTAAAATGACCTGCTGCTGGTTTTTTGTCATATCATGACACATCTTTCTACACACAACCTCACTCTATATTTCTCAGTACTGTGCACTGATTAATGGTCAGAATGACACACTCTGTCCTGTGTGTATTTGTCTGTGCTCATGATCTGTGCTGCATCATGGTCCTGGAGGAACATCATCTGGTTTCAGTCTGTACTTGTTCATAGCTGATATGATTAAAAAAGCCTCTTGAACTTGGTGTGTGTGTGTGTGTTCACAGTGAGGCAGTGCTGGGAGTTTTTTGACACCTCTGCATACTACATCTCTACTGACAAGAAGACCTGGAGTGAGAGCAGGGACGACTGTGAAGACAATGGAGGAGATCTGGTCATCATAAACAGCAAAGAAGAACAGGTGTGTGTATGTGTGTGTGTATGTGTGTGTGTGTGTGTGTGTGAGAGAGAGAGAGAGAGAGAGAGAGAGTGAGAGATGGAGAGAGATATTAAGAGACAGAGACTGCTCTTTAAGCATTTTCACACTGACAGGAATACCTCGCAAGAAAGATCGGCAGTAAATATACTTGGATTGGTCTGACCGACAGTGAGAGGGAGAACCAGTGGAAGTGGGTGGACGGCTCAGCACTAATCACTGCGTAAGTAAATTTAACTAACTGTATTAGCTCCATTTATCCAGTCATACACAGATTTAAGCAAAAAATATAAATTAAATAAAACCAACAAAGAACAGACCTCATTCACTGAAAACACCTAAAAGTTTTGAATTGTTATGTAAATTTACCCAGTTGCAGATTGTTGAAGGGTTTGCTGTTGTCAGACGGGAACAGAATGGAGACGCTTGTAGATTCTAGTACAATAAAATGGGTTTAATGAGATTATAGCAACAAACACCATCACACTGTTCAAGGTCAAAATCCAAAAGAACAGAGCAAAGACAGGTGAAAGATCAAACAACAGAAAGAAATACAGTGTCCTACACAAGACGAGAGGAACAGTCCACAAACGAACAGAGGTCAAAACCAGAAACAACAGGATTAAAAAAGAGTGAGACAAAATTCAGAGGCATAATATAGCACTCCCTCTCGCGTATTTTCACTTAAATGATGAGGTTGGAAGTGAGATCCTGCCTCAAGTGGAGGAGTTTAAATACCTCGGGGTCTTGTTCATGAGTGAGGGAAAGATGGAGCGGGAGTTTGACAGGCGGATCAGTGCAGTGTCAGCAGTACTGCGGGCTCTGTACCGGTCCGTTGTGGTGAAGAGAGAGCTGAGCAGAAAAGCAAAGCTCTCGATTTATCATTCAATCTACGTCCCAACCCTCACCTATGGTCACGAGCTTTGGGTAGTGACCGAAAGAACGAGATCGCGGGTACAAGCGGCTGACATGAGTTATCTCCGCAGGGCGTCTGGACTCTCCCTTAGAGACAGGGTTAGGAGCTCGGACATCTGGGAGAGACTCGGAGTGGAGCCGCTGCTCCTCCACGTCGAGAGGAGCCAGTTGAGGTGGTTCGGGCGTCTGGTTCGGTAGCCTCCTGGACGCCTTCCTGGAGAGGTGTTCCGGGCACGTCCAACGGGGAGGAGGCAGACCAAGAACACGCTGGAGAGACTACATGTCTCAACTGGCCTGGGAACGCCTCGGTATACCCCCGGAGGAGCTGGAGGCGGTGGCTGGGGAGAGGGAGGTCTGGGTTTCTTTGCTCCGACTGATCCCCCGCGACCTGGACCCGGATAAGCGGTGGATAATGGATGGATGGATGGATGATCTGCTGAGGTGGTGTATAAATGATACTCTGCCATGAAGTATTAGTCTTTCTCTATCTGTGATTGGGGAATGTTACTCCACGTGACTCTGTTTACTCTGTGAAGAGACTGAAAGAATAAACCTGACATTACAACAACACACACTCACCACACGTCTGCTACTGTGTTTTTGCCTCGAGTGGACGGACTAAAGTGAGATACGTACGGTCACATGGTTTCATTTCTTTCATTGCTCAGGAGATTGGTGCTGAATGCATTGCTGGATAAACATAGCCTTTCTAGAGTTTAGGGTAATTATCTTAGAGAAATTCCCTCATATATTAATCTCCCAGCTCCCTCATGTATCACTGTAATTCATTTCATTAAATGAATGTATAATCAATATTCATTATTTGATATTACAGTTAATAAACCAGTTGTGTGATAAAACCAGTCCTTGGTTATTTGTGTGTTTTGAAGCCATGAACCTCCCACGGGTCAATGAGCATAATTCAATAATAATGATTAATTAATAATGATTAATTCTAACTAATTCTGCTACATTATTTGTAAAGTCATGCAACATGATGACCTACTTGTCCAAGCTAAAATTGGACAGCTAAAGACACTACATATTATTTAATGGCTCCGAAACATGGAGCTTAGCAAAATGAATTAAATAATTAATTTTTAATCAAATAAGAATTAATTATCACGGACTCCGCTATGTAGTTTTTATGCCGCCACAACATGGGGCAAAATTATTTTACTACACAGTTGTTTTCAAAGCTGCATTCGTCACAAAGTCATAGCCCTGATGGAGTGGTCAGAGGTGATGTAAAGAGGTGAGGGTTAAACACTGATGAGACACTAATTTATACTCTGTGTGTTTCAGATACTGGGGTCAGGGACAACCAGACAACTTGAATGAAGAAGACTGTGCTCATGTGGGCTATCAGGAAAACTTTTCAAACAAAACCTGGAATGACTTGTCTTGTTCTTTCAGACTTCAGTGGATCTGTGAAAAAAGAGTGTTTCACTGATAAAAAAAAATGTTTTCCAAAGCAGTTCTATACAGCACCAAATTAAGGATCCTCTATTGTTACAATGTCCAGAAGAAACATGTGTGGCCCCACAGAGAACCCTTTTCAAAGATGTGCAATATTAAACCAGTCAGTCACATATTGATCTGATGAACATTTTCAGGAGGTAAATGTTTGTAGAAAGTGCTCATGGTTCTAAATAGAACACAAGTCTTTACTAAAGAACCCTCAAAGAGCCCCCTTTATTAAGAGTATAGTGTAGATTTTAGATCTCAGACTCAAGAAAATCAGACCAAATTACATGCATCCCTTATCCCAAAACTCCTGTTCACAGCTTACCCCAGCGTCTTCTGCCCTCCTAAAGCAACTATTTTTCTTGCAACTGACCTGAGCCAAACTGTTATGGCTTTCTAAAGTCCTCAGAAATTCTAACTCACCTGCAGAGGACTAAGATGTGGTCAGGGATTTTCACTGTGTTTGTGATGGTCAGCTGGTGATGCTCTTAAAACTTGGCTGTATTAGGTTTAATAAACATTTCACTGTAAATGTTTTTACTCAAGTCTTTACTTTAATGTCTTTCAGAACAATCAGATTATTTTGTAAATTGTTGGTCAATTTTGTAAACAAATAATGAATGTTATTGCAGAATCTTGCTTTTAGTTTATAAATATGGCTCTGGCCCTTAGACCTGCTGATCAGCTTCGATTGGTCGTCCCCAAGGCAAGGTGGAAGCAGTAGGGGGCCATTTTGTCTAATTTAAGCCCACATTTACTCCATGACTTTTGCTTTTTACTATGTTTTATTTTTTATGTGTTCTTGAGTCTGTCTGTTTATTTCATGTGTTTCAAAATCCTTAGTAGTTTCATAATTAATCTGGCATCATTTCATGTCATTAAGAACTGAATGTCAAATTAATTTCAAAAACTAACAAATACTCTAAATACAACATTATTTTCTCATTTCAAGTAAAATTCACAAATAAAGCAAAGATTTGGAATAAAAAAATAATATAAATAAAGCCCCTAATGACTTTTGTACTTGTACAATGCGTTTCCATAACCAGTAATCTGACTGGCTCTTATTGCTGGAGGGTGGGAATTTGTCCGTTAACAGCAAGCTGATAGGCTCTTATTGTCGAAGGACCAGACTTTATCCATAAGGAGAATTCATGTTCAGCGTTATGAGAATATAAACTCGTAATCGTTCCCTTATTTTTTACATTTCTGGTTTTAACTCACACAACACTGTTGTCCCAAAAGAACAACGCATGGGGCAGCCGTGGCCTAATGGTTAGAGACCAGGCTTGGTACTGGAAACTTGTCAGTTCATTCCCCAGGACCGATGGGAACATCCATGGCTGAAGGGCCCTTGGTCCATCTGTTCCTGACCCCTGGTCTAGACCATCACTATGGATGGATAAGCATGAAGGGGCTTTCTGAATGATGTCTGAAACCCATCTGCACGCAGCATCCAGAGGCGACTCCAGCCAGTGATCATCAGGAGACATATGTGAAAACACTAATCTTAGCAACCGTTTGGACTCAGGGGGATAGTGATGTGTGGTAAGTCCAGGCAGAGGTTGCTGTTTTTTGTTTTCTAAAAGAAACCAATCAATTTGCAGTGTGCTCTCTGCAGCTGGAATTCAGGAGAATGCAAGTAGCAGCACTGAAGGGGAGGCACTGGAAAGGACCTCTGTCCTTTTCTTCATGGAGTGACACACTGATTATTCAGGGATTTGGAGTCTGGGGTGTAGTGGCCAGCCCTGACAGCACAGATCAAACCCCACATCACAGCAACCAGAAGGCAGCAAGGAGCTCTCTCCCAGAGTCCTTATGATAGGAACTACAGTCCACTCTGTTTTCACCTTGGCAACAAGACGTTATTGGAGTCTTTGTAGTTGCAATGTGTAGATTGTGAGCTTCCCTCTGGGTATTAGGTCTAAATCTTCCATTCCTGTTTTTAAACTATGTGAGAGACTGTTGTTCTCCAAATGTACTTTACACCAGCTTTTTTTCCCCAAATGTAACTTTGGGAAATAATGTGTTTTATTTTAGGTTATTTTCATAGATTTAAGCATTCTTCTATGCATTTCTGTCCCCCTGATCTGCAGGTTGCTTGGATTTTGTTACTCTGAGCTGCCATAATTCTGCAGCAGATTGTAATTTCAGTGCTGTGGCCTTTGTCTGAACTGCTGTTATCACACCACTTAAAGGAAGATTTTCACAGAATCGCTGTTTCGCAGAATAAAATAGGAAGGAAAAGTGTCATGTTTTTCCTTCATATTTTCAAGGAGAAAGGGTTCTGTTGAACAAGTTTGGTGACCATAACTGATCCATTACACATTGAATCACCGATCAACTCCTGCTCTCTCACACACTTTTCTTCACACTGTCTGTGTGGTATATTGTGCACCCCAGTGTTGACCCGAGGAGGATGGGTTCCCCATTATGAGCCTTGGATTCTTCCAGTGTTTCATCCACAAACACAAGTTCAAACTAAAAAGTAAAACTAAAAGATAACACAATTAAAAACAGATACAAACCCAGAAACACCTCCTTGTCAAGACCAGACAGAGAGCCGACACTTGTGGATCACAGGAAGAGTTTATTCACATGAATCCAAAAGAGAAGTCAAAAAACAAGCAAGAGTCAAAAACAGGGAGCAAGCAGTACCTCAAAGATGTAGCAATAAGCATCGTCACAAATCAGGCAGAGTTCAAACACTGGAGAATACAAACAATACCAGAGGGATGGGGCAAAAGATGTAAACCAAAGAACAAACAAGGAGTAGGCAACAAGGTAGCTTAGCCAGAGTTCAGCAGACCATTTTGTATGCTTAGACAAACCACGGCAATACTCATCAAGGAACAATGCAGGAAATGGAGTATATATAGGAGTACAAACAGGTGTGGATGATTAGAATTCTGGTAAGTGAGACCAGAGTATAGTCATGTGAATGTCTGGTGCATTCTGGGATATGGAGTCCTGGGATGCAGGCGTGACATCCTTCTCAGAATGGAGACGCTTGTAGACTCGAGTACAATAAAATGGGTTTAATGAGATTATAGCAACAAACACCATCAAACTGTTCAAGGTCAAAATCCAAAAGAACAGAGCAAAGACAGGTGAAAGATCAAACAACAGAAAGAAATACAGTGTCCTACACAAGACGAGAGGAACAGTCCATGAATGGACAGAGGTCAAGACCAGAAAAAACAGGATTAAAATAGAGTGAGGCATAATTCAGAGGCATATTATAGCACTTCCTCTCGTGTATTTTCACTTAAATGATCTGCTGAGGTAGTATATTGTAGTTTATTTTCAATATTGTGAAGACGACACTGAAAAAGACTTATATGCCGACACCATTCTTTCGTTGCAAAATAATCAGGTTTATTACAATGAAAAGATCAGCAGCTTAACAAGCCCCAATGGACAGCTTGCTGAGAAGTGTAGCCAATATCTTCTGACATGTTAACTGCAGGTTTAGCTTATATAGGTTGGCCAGTGTCAACATGTGGTGAATACTATGTCTTTTGTTTACTTCATTTCCTGTCCTGGTAAAAACAGATACCTTGTAAGAACATCCTGTCTTGTTACCTCAAGGAAAGCTTACCCAACATCCCATTCACACAGAGACAAAACCCTATATAGGCAAAAATGGGTCATTCCATGTACTGCACCCACTTAATAACATATGTGTGAAAGGGGTGAATAAACCCCTCTCACTGGCTCCCAGCCCCATGAGCCTGGACATATGCTTGTGAGAGATGAAACACTATTTACACACACACATTTCATATATAAATGTCAGTTTGTTTAATAATATCTGTGTAAGTGCCTGCTAAAACTCACATTGTTCCTCACGGGGCGCGTTGGTCTCGTGGTCGCTTCAGTTTTTGCCATGCTATATGAATCGGGGTTTTCATTAACATCAGGTGTCCGTTCAGCGTGTGGCCATTTGTTTTCATAATGCAGTTTGCTGTATGTTGATAGGTGGACGTGTGGCTAGTGAGGTACCCACTACCATACGCTCCATTTAAATGATGGTAACATGTTTTAAAATACTGCTGTTAAAACTTGAACCCACACTGATGCGGGCGTTTCCCACTTCCACATCCATTATTAGGGACCGGGTTGGAACACGCGCGCTGCTCTTAATGGCCCTTTATTGGAGGTTCTGGGGTGGAAGATGTCTGTTTTAGAAGGAGGGGTGTAATTTATCTCTAACATGACAGTGGTATTTACATTGTGCATGTTTTAATTTCTCAGTTCAATAATATGAATATTGTGTTGTATTTGGGTGCTTGGTGTTATTTTAAAGTGATAAAAAGTGATTTTTGTTTCTTTAGGAACTGCATGTTCATGGCTTACCATAGCTTCATGGATGGTATATCCCAGGTAAGGTTAATGAGGGGAAGGTATTTAAGCATGGGGTGTGAGGAGGAAAGTGGAGTTGGAGTGGGCCAGCTTGAGGAGAGGCTGCACCCAAGTTAGCTCAAAGAATTTGTGGTTTCTTTGGATGTTTTTTTTTCCCTTTTCTCTTTGTTTTGGTAAAACTTACCCAATAAAACAAAAAGAAAAACTTACTCTGCAGTGACTGTACCTCTGCCAGTTATTATACACCCAACATCTTCACAATATGCCTATGTAGACATTAAATTCTACTTCATTTTACTATACTTCATTCCCCCCTTCGTGAATATATATTCATTCTTATATATAAATATATATATATATATATATATATATATATATTTATATATAAGAATTGTTGAAATGTTGTCAAGAATAATGTACATAGTGGTAGCAATTTAATGTTAATCCTTAACAACATTATACATTTTTGTGGAGTGTGAGAGCGAAAAAAACTGCCAGGCAGCCATCTTTCTTGAAATATCCTTCAAACATTGTAGACAGGAAAAATTCTCTCACGATCCTGCTGCCAAGCAATCACTTAAAAGTACTCCTCTCCAATTTAACTTATTACTATGTGTAGGGACTTAAGTAAATGTATATAGAAACCTCAGAAAATAAAATCAAACTAATGTCCAAATTCAGGCTGGTCGACCCATCGGACCTTCCAAAGGATCTGTCCCTACCTGAAAATCCCCATAGCCCTAACTTCGAGAAAAAACAAAACATCTGAGATTCCTATACATTTACACAGATTAAATTGCATCTTTGACACTTTCAAGTCGCCAATCCACCTACCAACGTGTGTTTTTGGACTGTGGAAGGAAACCGGAGCACCCGGAGGAAACCCACGCAGACACGGGGAGAACACACCAACTCCTCACAGACAGTCACCCGGAGCGGGAATTGAACCCACAACCTCCAGGTCCCTGGAGCAGTGTGACTGCGACACTACCTGCTGCACCACCGTGCCGCCTCATTGTAAACAGTTGTTAAATTTTTTAAGTATCACTCATCCAAAATTATATCAATATCCAAAAAATTATCAATTAATAAAACAATTCAATATTAAGAAACACATGAAATTGTGTCACTCCACGGCCCTTCAGTAGTATCGCCTTTGGATGTAATGTTGAAGACGTTGAATCTGATCAAGTTTCCACAGTTCTGTTTCAAAATCCTTTAGTTTTATTGTCCTCTTTTGGATTTTTGGATCCCTGTAGTACATCGGAACCTCGAACAAACATTCACCCTTACAGTGTTCTTCCCCTTTTCATTCTGGAAGAAAGAAACAACAACCAGTATCTTTTACAAAAATGTCAGACACAAACAGCAACATCATACGATTTTTCGAAACACCATTAATTTGTTCACAAATCCCTTGGCTTTGCGGATGGTATACTGGACCCAGGCACTGCTTCATTCTCAAATTTTTCAAAAGTAATTTCACTGTTTTATCCACAAACTCCCATTATCTGAATGGGAAGTTCCCATCTGCTTATGATTTCTCTACACAAAACTTTGGCAACAGCTTGAGCTTCTACTTAGTTCGACAAACCTCAGGCTTAAATAATAAATTATTTTCCACAACAACTAGTATTTACCTTCTATCTGTTTTTATTATATCATCAAATTCCAAACCTAATTTATGTGTTGGACCCCTCTGAACATTAATTTCCAGGCAAATTGCGCACTTGCTAAAGACATATTCAATTTACTCAAGTAAATATTTTTTTACTTTTTTTAATCTTCCTCCTGATTTCCTCTGAAGTTTCCTCCTGGACTGTTGCACTCACGAGCAAAATGACCAAACTGTCCACAATTGTAGCACACTTCAGGAGACTGCTGAAAGTTCAAATTAAATTTTCCTGGTCTTCCTCTACCTAAACTTCCGCGGCCTCTTCCTGTCCAAGTCTGCATCTGACCAAAAACTGGCTGTGGCCAGAAAGTAACTGGCACACCCGATGTGGACTGGCTCACTTGAGGTTGTGTCTGATTCAACTGAGATTGTGGTAACGGCTGAGTTGGAAGCTGAGTTGAAGGCTGACTTTGCATAACTAAAGCCTGTTCTTTGCTTTCTTCTTGTTGTCCACCAGTTGTATTTGATTCAGTTTTCTGAGAGTTTCTAGGTCCTGTGCTCTCTGATCATGTTCCTTTTTCCTATATAGCTCCACTTGATGGGCTATATGATCCGTATAAACACTCTTTGCCATGCTTCCCAGACCCACTACTTCTGCCAGTTTACTTCTCACTGGTAAGGGCAGTCCCTTCTGTAATTTGGCTAAATCTGGGTCATTTCCTGTGACATTTCCCCATACCTGATGGGCTCTTGACACACAGGCTCTCTGGTTTTCTTCCTCTCCTAATGGTTCATTCAGGACATTATCAGGATGAACATTTGTTGGAAATGTATCTTTCAATGCTCTCCATGTTCGACGTCTATTTGCAGAAAACAGCTCTGGATCATTAACAGAAGTTCCTACATATCGATTTAGACCCGCTTTCTGTAGAATTTCTTCCATGGCTGGAACCCACAGGAGATTTGTTAATAGTCTCTTTATGTCTCCTATTGCAGGCTGAGTTCCCACCAGAAGCTCTTCCAATTTTGAAATCCACGGATGTGCTCCATCTTGCAGAGTAGGCAACTTTTCCATGATATCTGACATATCAGTATTCTGCCAAGGCTTGTACTTCAAATTCTGTCCACAGATGATCACTGGACATATCTTTTCAAATGTTTTCCCTTTTCTTGGGCGTAATGTCTATGGTCTTTCAGATTTTTTAGTGTCTTCATTTCTCAATTGTTCCTTATATACCTCAAATTCTTTCAGTTGTGTCTCCAGTGCTTTTTGGCTTTCTAAGCTAAGAGCATTATCTAACTATGATAGGCATTGATTCATTTCTTGTTCTATTTCTCTTAAACTTCTCTGTTTTTCTTCTTCTATTTTTGTACTGGATGATGCAGGATGGAATCATCTTGAAGAGAAAGATCCCTTACATTTCCAACCATCCTCGCTGTCTTTATTCTCTGTTTCATCAGAACTTTCATCCGTTGAGTCCTCTTTCCTTCTACTCACATCTTTTCTTTTTTCTCCTATTTTTTCTGCTTTAGCCAGTATTTTTTAGTATTTTTTAGTAATTGCTGGGTCGTATCCACCCATGATCTCCTCCTGGTCACTCAGATCATCATCATCTCCAATGGTCCTCCTTCTCATTCTCAGGTGTCCTTTAGTCTGCAGATGTATTTTTGCTTTTGGAACTCGGTTACAGTTTTATTGTTGTCTCTGCTTGTCCTGCTTCTTTTACATAGTCATCCTCATCTCGGATGTGATAGCTTCCTCCTTGACTGATCACTGGCAGATGAGGATAGGTTTCCTCAGTTTTTGCTTCCTTCTCATAAGGTGGGGGTGTCTTAACAGAGTCCAGATGTGAAAAAGGTACATTTATTTCTGCCATTTGTTTTTCTATTACCTTAGTACAGTGACCTATTGCTTCTGTACCTTTATCCCTCTTTTCTTTTGTAGCCTTTATCAGTTTCTGACACTCTTGTTCAAATAACTGGAGAATGCCAAGCTCTATTTGTCTTTATTTCCCTGTGCTTTTCTCTGCTATTCTCAGCTTCCTTTTTTTCTGCCATGATTTGTATGTGGCCACAAGTACATCTGGGTTGAGTGTCCCCTCTACCGGCCATGGTTGGTTTATGTTAGGCCATCATTTATAAAATTTAGCAGATCAATTCCTTTTATTAAAGGATTATTTTTCTTAACTATTTCAACAGGAGTAACCCCTTTTGAAATATTAGTGCCCGTTTTTGGCATGATACTGGTTTAATATATCCCCTGAAGTAATACTAATTATTAATTTTTAACCAGCTTACACTTAATAAATTTTTTCTCCCTCCTTTTCATATGTTTATAGCCACTGTATCAACAGAAATTACCCCTGATTATAATTCGCCAACTTCAGAGAAGTCAAACCTTAATATGCAATGCAAATTCACACTGCTAAATACCCTTTACTAAGTAATTAATGCATTTGATCACCTGAAAACAGCAAAAATCACTATACTAAACTTTCAATTAACTCCAGTTTAATCAGAACTAACTCAAATACTAAACATCTTTTACAACTCTTAATGGAATTATAAACCTAAAAATTATATTGTCTTAATACTGCATGAGTCAAACTGTTGCCAAGCTTTTCTTTTCATAAATGTCATATGGTCTCTTATATGCCCACACACAACTGAAAATTAAGCCTAAATTGAAAAATTTCTTACAATAGCATATAAGTAAAAGCAGTCTAAATGAGTATCAGCAATAATGACTAAATGAGTATATTTAAATATATTATTAAATGCAGGTATTTGAGAAAGAGTCTGTGGATAAACATATACAGGCCTTGCTCAGATAGGATGCAGCTGCTTGCAGAGACCTCAGTACCCGTTTCTGCTGCTGGTCTGTGGTCAGTTGCTCCTGTCTTTGGCCCCCCCTTTTTCTCTCGCACACAACCCACAAGATGAGGGAAACTGACAGATAGGTATTTAACACATTGAGCTTACTTATTGGTAATTAAACATGCAACACTTTAGTCCATTTAGAACATTTTTATCTTTCAATTCCCTATTGTACAATCATTTTTTTCCATATAAAACAAGTTTCTGCAAGTATCTTCATTGACTTAGAACCAGGATAACTGTCAGGATCGTGGGGCGGACTGACGGAGGCAGACGCACACGCTAAAACACAACAAACTTTATTTACAAAAGAATAACCAAACAGATAGACTTCGAAAGAAAGGAAACATGATGACTGAGAAACAAATCACGATGGAGGAAACGAAACAAGGAACAGCAGAGACAGACTAGACTTGGAAACGAAACGACGACGTGGAAAATAATGACGAAGAAACAGCGGAGACAGACAGACTTGATAACATGACAGAGGTAACAGCAGGGACCGAAACAGTACAAATGACCGACAAACGGGAGTGACACAAGGGAACTTAAATACCAGACACAGACAAAATACACCTCTTTTTCTAAACAGGAAGGACTAAATGAATGAGTCAGAGTGACTGATTGAAGTGAAATTCTACTTCATTTTAATATACTTCAATATAAATGATACTCTGCCATAAAAAATTATTCATTCATTCATTATCTGTAACCTTATCCAGTTCAGGGTCGCAGTGGGTCCAGAGCCTACCTGGAATCATTGGGCACAAGGTGGGAATACACCCTGGAGGGGGCGCCAGTCCTTCACAGGGCAACACATACTCACACATTCACTCACACACTCACACCTGCGGACACATTTGAGTCGCCAATCCACCTACCAACGTGTGTTTTTGGACTGTGGGAGGAAACCCAGAAGAAACCCATGCGGACACAGAGAGAACACTATAAAATATTAGTCTTTCTCTATCAATGTTATTGGGGAGTGCTACTCCACGTGACTCTGTTTACACGAAGAGCATAGTTATAAAAAGACTAAGAAGAGGCTGAAAGAATAAACCTGAAATTACAACAACACACACTTCCCACACATCTGCTACTGTGTTTTTGCCTCGAGCGGACGGACTATAGTGAGATATAGAAATGTTCAATGTTTATAGAAAAATGTTTATAGAAAGTAGTAATGGTTCTAAATTGAACCAACACATTTACTTAAATACCTAGAAGGGCCCCCCTTTTAAGAATATATTGTAGTGTTTGGAATATACAGTACGTACTGAACTGTCATGTATCGGATATCTGAAACTGCAGCTCTCTGAGTTTGATCGCCCCCTGGTGACACAGATGAGATTTAACACCTCTCTTAGAAAACGTCACTGTTGTGCTACCCTTAAACGTACAACTTCAATACCTCCACTGTATTGCAAAAATTATTTGCTTGTGTGCCTTCGAACGCATATGAACTTGAGTTACATCCCATTCTTAATCCAGAGGGTTTAATGAGGTCTCTCACCCATTACAGCTATAACAACTTCAACTCTCCTGGGCAGGGTTTCCACAAGATTTAGGAGTGTGTTTATTGGAATTTTTGATCATTCTTTCAGAAACAAGTGTGAGGTCAGACACTGATGTTGGACAAGGTCTGGCTATCAGGTCAAGGTCAGGAGGCCAGTCAATTTCTTTCATACCGAACTCACTCATCCATGTCTTTATGAACCTTGCTTTGTGCACTGGTGCACAGTCATGTTAGAAACGAGGAGGGCAATCCACAAACTGTTCCCACAAAGTTGGGAGTATGAAATTGTCCAGAATACCCTGGTGTGCTGAAGCATTAAGAATTCCTTTCACTGGAACTAGGGGGTCAAGCCCAACTCCTCAAAAACAACCCCACGCCATAATCTCTCTCCACCAAGTTTTACACTTGGCATAATGCAATCAGACAAGTACCATTCTCCTGGCAACTGTGAAACCCAAACATCTACATCAGAATGCCAGACAGAGAAGAGTGATTCTTCACTCCAGAGAACACTCTCCACTGCTTGGTGATCTAAGGCTTGGATTAGAGTTGGGCAATATGGCCAAAAATGTTATCATGATGAGGTTTTCTATATTGATCAATCTTGATACTATAAGAATTTATCAAATAATATTAACATTTTGTCACATTGTGACCAAGGACATCCTTCTAAAAATGCAGACTAAATAACCAAATGTCCATTAATATACAACATTTAAACTTTTATTATCCACACATATCATCCACTTCTACGGATGGGGGAAAAATAAAAAAAACACTATTGATTTTGCTTTCCATCGCAAACCCAATTGCGTTCCCTCGCAAAACCAATTGCGTTCCCTTGCAAATAGTTTGTGGGCTCCGTAGTACTGTGCTTGCTGTTGATTATGTGCTTGCTGTGCGTGTCAGGTGAACTATGGAGCAGCTCGTTGAATTTTACTTTGATCATGGACTTAAATATAAAGACATAGCATCTTTTCTGAGCAGAAAACATGGATATGTTATTGGGGAGCGCCAACTGAAACGTTTGATGCTGTGTTGTTAACTGCTATTAAATGAGGATGAGAGAATTTAAAGTGCAAGTGCCTGGACAAAGGTTACGTGAAGAGTACAGAGATACAGACAATGAACACAGTTTTCAAACAGTGGGAGAGAATGGAGAGTGAACACCTGAATAAATGTGTAGCTATTGGTAGTGTATTGGAGTAATGTGTGTATGTGTGTATAAGTTTCTGGCAGAAAATGGTATCCTTTTTTACAGCGGAATTACCAGATACAAAATGCATGGTGTAGCGACCGGCTCGTGAGCTCCACAGCCGTGTCTGGAGTCATCGCGCTGAGCCACGTCTCTGTAAAAATCAGTCTGCAGCGTTCCCTGAGATCTCTGTGTGTTAAGCCACTACCTTACACCATCCATCTTGTTATTGAATGACCGGATTTTTAAGAGAGTCTTTGCTTGGTAAAGGTTTTTCGTTAAGATACTTAGCTTTACCCCTACCCCAGTCAATAACAATAAAAAAAACAGCCGTCCACACTTTTACTTTCTTTCACAAAGCCGCCTACGTCTCATACACCTGTTACTATGGAGATACGCGGAGCTACGGCGTTCTGACTTGCACATTCAGGACGCTACCAAACGTATATAAACTTGTTGTTCACAACTTCCTCTGATGTTAGGCAGTTCCATACAGATGTATGAATGATTCGCACTGGCAATGAAACTCTGTGTTAGTGGTTGAATTTCCCTGGAAACTGCAGTGTCCTGATGTGTTAACGGAGTCACGAAGACAATTGTGTATCATAATTTGCAAATGAGCGTAATGTATTTGCGAGGGAATGCAAAATGTATTTGCGAGGGAATGCAAAATGTTTTGCGAGGGAAAGCAATTGTGTTTGTGAGGGAACACAAAACATTTTGCGAGGGAATGCAATTGTGTTTGTGAGGGAACGCAATTATGTTTGCGAGGGAACGCAAATATTTGCGAAGGAATGCAAAGTATTTGCGAGGGAATGCAAAATCAATAGCCTTTTTTTCCCAAGTCCCTTTAGGGGCTCCGTACAGTTCAGTGTTGCAGTGGGAATGGAGATATTTAAGAGATGCAGGCTGATCTATGGTGACAGATCCAATTTACAACACACCAGCAGAGAAAATAATTTAGTGTGAGGAAAAACCACATCAGGCAATGAACAGTGTTTTCACAAAGGGAAAAATGTTTCCTGGGAGGCAATATACTTTGAGTGAAGAAAACCCACCTTGAGCGAGGACAATCAAGACCAAACTCACTGCTCTCAGGTTCTCCCTGAGCATGAGGGAAAGTTTCTGTGCTTGTGTTCTAGCAGGGGGTCATCATAGCAGGCAAAATATACCCCAAACACAGAAGGAATGGGAGACTTTAACATATTTCATATATATTTAATACACACAAACACTTATATTAAACATATTATAGTTCATATGATCACCTATGTTCATTAACCATAAAAGCAGTAGTATTTGTTCTGGATAGTGTGTGGCTGGCTGTGCTAACTGGGAATAGAAATGAAGGTTTATTGAGCTCTATTACCCAAAGCTTCTTGTCAGAGTAAAGAAACCCAGACCTCTCTCTTTCTAGCCACTTATTTCAGCTCTTCCGGGGGGATTAGATTAGATTAGATTAGATTAGATAGATTAGATTAGATTCAACTTTGTTGTCATTACACATGTACAAGTACAAGGCAATGAAGTATACTTTAGCATCTAACCAGAGTGCAGTAAACAGTAAGTGCTGAATGTACATATATAGAATATATACAGATAACTAATTTACATGTTGGGTTACCAAAGGAGGGTTGGATATGTTTACATTAATTGAATGTGCAGACTATGTGTAACACAATATAATATACAATTATGTACAGTGTAAAAATAGTATACAGAAAATGTAGTACAGTCAATGACCAGATTACAGATGAGTATGTGTTATTGGTGGACAGAGTTCAGTAAGGAGACAGCTCTAGGGAAGAAGCTGTTCGTCAGTCTACTTGTCCTGGTCCGGAGGCTCCTGGACCGCCTGCCAGAAGGCAAGAGGAAAAAACAAACTATGAGCAGGGTGTGAGGAATCTTTAAGAATGCTGCAGGCTCGATGAAGACAGCATTTCTTCCGTACATCCTCAACTGATGGAATTGAGGTCCCTGTAATTTTCTGGGCCGTATTCACCACTCGCTGTAGTGACTTACGGTTAGCAACAGTACAGTTCCCAAACCAGACTGTGATACAGCTGGACAGGATACTCTCAAACACACAGCAATAGAAGTTCACCAGAATGGCTGGAGACAGATGATGTTTCTTTAGCATCCTCAGAAAAAAGAGGCGCTGCTGAGCCTTCTTGACCAGGCTGGAAGTGTTGGAGGTCCAGGAAAGATCCTGCGATATGTGTGTTCCCAAGAACTTGAAGCTGGCGACCTGTTCAACAGCCATCCCGCTGATATAGATGGAGTCGTGCATGCTACCTTTCTCCCTCCTGAAGTCTATGATAAGTTCCTTTGTTTTGTTGGTGTTAAGGAGCAGGTTATTGTCAGCACACCATGTGACCAGATGTTCTACATCCTCTCTGTAGGCTGTCTCATCATTGTTGCTGATGAGGCCAATCACTGTGGTGTTGTCAGCAAACATGTTCATAGAGTTTGATACATGAACAGTGTTAGCACACAGCCCAGGGGCACGCCAGTGTTGAGTGTGATGGTGGAGGAGTAGGTATGGCCTGACCTAACATGCTGAGGCCTGTTGGTCAAGAAAATTTTAATCCAATAGCAGAGAGAGGAGTCAATGCTGGGATTATTGTGTTAAATGCTGAGCTAAAATCAACAAACAACATTCTAGCGTATGTGTTGTTATTATCCAGATGTGAGACCACAGTTTGTAGTGCAATTGAAACGGCATCCTCTGTGCTTCTATTATTGTGGTATGCGAACTGATGTGAGTCCAGTGTAGGTGGGAGACAGACCTTTGGTTGAGCCAGGACCAGTCGCTCAAAGCACTTCATAATGATGTGTGTAAGTGCTACAGGGCGATAGTCATTCAGACATGTCGGGTTGGAGTGTTTTGGTACAGGTATGATGGATGTGGTTTTGAAGCAAGTTGGAACAGGTGCCTGGGCGAGAGACAGATTGAAGACGTCCATAAAAACTCCAGTGAGCTGCTTTGTACATGCTTTCAGCACACGCCCGGGAACACCATCTGGACCAGCAGCCTTGTGTGCGTTAATCCTGCTCAGTGCATTGTACAAACTGGATTCCAGAAATGTTGGGACACTAAACAAATTGTGAATTAAAACTGAATGCAATGATGTAGAGATGGCAAATGCCAATATTTTATTTGTAATAGAACATAGATGCCAGATCAAAAGTTTAATCTGAGTAAATGTAACATTTTAAAGGAAAATATGTTGATTCATAATTTCACAGTGTCAACAAATCCCAAAAAAGTTGGGACAAGTAGCAATAAGTGGCTGGAAAAAGTAAATCGAGCATATAACAAACAGCTGGAAGACCAATTAACACTAATTAGGTCAATTGACAACATGATTGGGTATAAAAAGAGCTTCTCAGAGTGTCAGTGTCTCTCTGAAGCCAAGATGGTAAGAGGATCACCAATTCCACCATTGTTGCAAAGAAAGATTACGCAGCAATACCAGAATGGTGTTACCCAGCGTAAAATAGCAAAGACTTTTAACTTTATCATCAACCGTGCATAACATCATCAAAAGATTCAGAGAATCTGGAACAATTGCTGTGCGTAAGTGTCAAGGCCGTAAAACTCTACTGGATGCTCGTGATCTCCGGGCCCTTAAACGTCACTGCACCTCTAACAGGAATGCCACTGTCAAGGAAATAACAGAATGGGCTCAGGAATACTTCCAGAAAGCATTGTCAGTGAACACAATCCACCATGCCATCTGCCGTTGCCAACTGAAACTCTACAGTGCAAAGAGGAAGCCTAAGCAAGCTCCACAAGCTCAGACGTTTGCACTGGGCCAGGGGTCCTTTAAAATAGAGTGTGGCAAAATGGAAAACTGTTTTGTGGTCAGATGAGTCACAATTTGGAGTTCTTTATGGAACACTGGGACGCCATGTCATCCGGACCAGAGAGGACAAGGATAACCCAAGTTGTTATCAACGCTCCATTCAGAAGCCTGCATCACTGATGGTATGGGGTTGCATGAGTGCTTGTGGCATGAGCAGCTTGCATGTCTGGAAAGGCCCCATTAATGCAGAGAATTATGTTCAGATTCTAGAACAACTAGATCCCATCTAGAGGTCATCTCTTTCAGGGAAGTCCCTGCATTTTTTAACAAGATAATGCCAGACCACATTCTGTAGCAATCACAACATCATGGCTACGTAAGAGAAGGATCCGGGTGCTGAAATGGCCAGCCTGCAGTCCAGATCTTTCACCTATAGAGAACATTTGGCACATCATAAAGAGGAAGGTGAGACAAAGAAGGCCCAAGACAATTGAACAGTTAGAGGCCTGTATTAGACATGAATGGGAGAGCATTCCTATTTCTAAACTTGAGAAACTGGTCTCCTCTGTCCCCAGATGTCTGTTGAGTGTGTAGTGGAGGATGGATCCAGATCAAGAAATGAAAAAATGCTAGGATTCAAACTTTGACTTTCTTTCATCAAGGCATTACATTCCACAGAATGTGTGTGCTAGCAACCACGCACACACCTAGCTATAAATCTATAAAACCCCCTTCTTCAGTGACCCTGAGATACTCACAAGAAGGATTCATATGACACAAAGAGGTTTCCCAATTTTATGACTCTAAAAGATCAATCAGAGCCTTGGAGACCTGGATTAAAGAACCCCGGAAACCCCAGCGTTTATTTTACATTTATGCATTTGGCAGACGCTTTTATCCAAAGCGACTTACAAAAGAGGATCTAACATTCAAGCTACAGCACAAATTATACAAAATACCTTACATTAAGTGCAATATGCCAGGAAGTAATAAGTGCATTAAAGAAAGACTTTCAGTGCAAAAGATACTCTCGGAAGAGTTGGGTTTTCAAGGATTTCTTGAATGCGGAGAGGGTTTCTGTTGCTCTGATAGTGCTTGGAAGCTCGTTCCACCAGCATGGTACCAGAGATGAGAATAGTCTCGACTGATCTATAGGGGGGGTTGGCCGTGTTAGTTGGTGCTCCTTTGAGGAACGGAGAGGGCAGGCACTAACGTATGGTTTAAAGAGTCTATTGAACTAGATGGGAGCAGAACCAGTGAATACTCTGAAGGCCATCATTAGTGATTTAAATTTGATGTGAGCAGCTAAGGGTAGCCAATGCAGCTCAACTAATAGGGTCATGACATGTGCTCTTTTAGGCTGGTTGAAGACCAGGCATGCTGCAGCATTCTGGATCATCTGTAGCGGTCTCACAGCACAGGCCGGAAGACCTATCAGGAGGGCGTTGCTATAGTCTAGACGGGAGATTACTAACGTCTGAACGAGGAGCTGTGTTGTATGTTGAGTTAGGTATGGCCTAATCTTCCTTATGTTGAATAGGGAGAAGCAGCACGATCGAGCTATACCGGTAACGTTATGCGAAGGTCAGCTGGTCATCAACCATGACACCCAGGTTTCTTACAACCTTGGTGGGAGCCACTGATAGGGACTCCAGCTTGATGCTGATGTTGTGGAGAATAGCTTGCTTGGCTGGGAGGACCAGCAGTTCAGTTATTACCCTCCAGCATCGGATTGTCGAACACTTATCTTATCGCAAAATCTGCAGATGGCCCCAGGACTGCCTAATGGTGACCTCTCTCAACCCGAGTTCAAACCAGACAAACAGCATGGACCAACAGTGCCCCCAAGTGGACATTTGCGAAATCATGTGCCACCCTAATCATTTTTCTCTCTCTCAGAAGAGAATTATCTTGGATGCATATGTTTCTGCTGAATCTAAGCATGTATTATGCAATGTGTTATTAATGTTATCCTCTGTTATTCTCAGGTGACTGTCTACTAACTAATCGAGTGACGTGAATTAATGTTTTAAACATGAATAAAGATTCCTATCAAGTTAAAACAATGTTAATTAATCTCTAGTAACTAGAATAGTTTATGTAATTGCATCAGTATACTTATTATGTTATATTCAAGTATATACGAAGTATTAATTCTAGGATGTTCTATTTTCGCCAAACCATAAGTGATTTTTATTTCTCTGAAACTTGAGACGGTCATCTGGACTCCCCAAACCCATGAACCAATCAGAGAATGGCGACCTCCCAGAGAATGGCGACCTCCCAAGTGGACAGAATTTAAAACAATGAAAAGGTCGAAATTTTGAAACAACACATTTTCCCCTTAAAATGATACATTCTTTCAGTTTAAACTTTTGATCTGTGATTTGTGTTCTATTTTGAATAAAATATTAGATTTTGGCACCTCCACATCATTGCATTCAGTTTTTATTCACAATTTGTTTAGTGTCCCAACTTTTTTGGAATCCGGTTTGTAGACTACCGTCAGTAGTGGTGAGTGTGAGGGGCTGAAGGACTGCAGAATATCTGATATTGGTATCTGTCTCCCTGTTGTCTTTGTCAAAACGAGCGTAAAATCATCAATCAATCATTTAGCTCATTCAGAAAGGAGACATCTGCAGTTATTGGAGTGGATTTGCTGGACTTGTACTCACTGATTGCTTGAATACCCTGCCACATGCGTCGGGATCATAATTGGAGAAGTGGTCCTCTACTTTAAGCTTGTAGCAGTGCTTGGCCATCTTGATGCCTCTCTTCAAATTTGCCCTGGATATGCTATAGTTCTGTGCATTACCTGATTTGTAGGCAATGTTGCGGGCCTTCAGCAGAAGACGCACCTCCTTGTTCATCCATGGTTTCTGATTCGGGTAAGTGGTGATCAACTTCTGTGTGGTAACCCTGTCAATGTTGGTCTTGATATAGTCCAACACAGAGGAGGTCCTCAATATCCATGTGAGAGCCACAAGTAGCCTGTGAAGCAAACATACTCCAGTCTGTGTGATGAAACCTGTCCTGAAGTGCAGAGTGTGCCTGGCCACACTTTGAAAGTTCTTACTGATGGCTTCACACATTGGATTAGTGGAGAGTACTTGGTAATAAGGAACAAAGAAAGGTGGTCTGACTTCCCCAGGTGCAGGAGGGGAGGGTCACGCTGTAAGCTTCAGGGAAGTTTGTGTAGACATGATCCAGTTTTGTCTCCTCTTGTATTGCAGGAAACATGCTGGTGAAATTTAGGAAGCGCTGTCTTTAAGTTAGAGTGATTAAAATCACCAGTGACTATAAAAGCAGCCATCGGATGAGCAGTCTGTTGTTTGCTAATGGCTGTATAGAGTTCATTTATAGCCAGCTTGGCATTAGCATCCGGTGGGAAGTAACCTGAGGTTATGATGATGGAAGTGAACTCCCTTTGCAGATAAAAAAGGTCTGCACTTAATCATGAAAGATTCAAGATAAGCCGAGCAGTGTCTCCCAAAAGTGGTAAGTTTGTGCACCAAGCTTTGTTAATATAAATGCACAGTCCACCACCTCTGGTCTTACCGGTGTCATCTGCTGTTCTATCTGCCTGGAGTGTGTAGTGTCCAGCTAGCTCGATGGGATTGTCGGGTACACTGCCATTTAGCCATGTTTCTGTAAAAGTCATGATACTGCAGTCCATGAGTCTCTTACTATGATTGATGCAAAGTCGTATCTCATCCATTTTATTCACCAAAGACCGCACATTCGCTAGAAAAATGCTGGGTAGTGAATGCCAGAGCGGTGTTAGCTTTAGCCTAGCTTTTGCTCCTCCACACTTCCCTCGCCTTTGTTTATGGTCTCCACGCTGCCTGCGATCATATCCGCCCGGCTTGGTAGAGTGTGTAGCCTCCGGTGTTCTGGAGATTTCCGCCGGGATGAGTCGAAGATTGGTCAACAAACTTTCAGAGTAATGTAAGCAAATGTCCAAAAGTTCCTGTCGGCTGTAGGATGTTAAAGAAAAACTGTCCTGTATGAACAAACTCAAAATGAGAAGAAAAATACTGCAAAAATGCAAAATCTGGTAAAGACGCAAGGTCTCGCGATGTGCTCGCGCTGCCATCTTGCTCTGTGACTCCGACACTGAGTTTAAATGAGGTGTTAGGGACAAGTACAGGCAGCTGTTACTGAGCAGTGGGGTAAATTCTGGCAGCTACTGTAGGGTCAGAGTGGGCAGGTATGGACTGGGCAGTCAGCTACAGACTCTACTTCTGCTAAATTTAAAATCTGGAGCTGTACAAGATGTTCATGTTCAGCTTCTCTCTGTGATGTTAGTGAAAATAATTGTTCATCAACAGGTCATGATGTGTTTAATGACCTCAGACCACCACCTCCTCTGCCCTCGTCAGGTTAGCTGTTGTCAAGAGTCTTGTTATCTACCTGTCAGTTAGCAAAACTTTTGTGAGTAGAATTTTGTAGCAATTTTTGCATAAAAATTACAGGTATAGTAGGATGGTATTTTTTGTAGTTTTCCTCAACTATCTGCAGATGTTAACTTGCCCTCCTCACATTTGTTTTCAATATTTTCAAGTTATGCATTGTGTTTCTTCTCTTTTTCCCCATTATATTCATCTTCTTTCTAAGCATCCATGGGATGATCTATTGTCTTTTGACCTTTTTCAAAAATCACTTGTATCCAAGATTTATTCACATTTCAACCAATTAGATATACATTCTCTTAATAAAATGAAAAATGCTTGGGAACATGAGTTGGGTATGACCTTTTACAGATTTTTGGTGGGACAAAGTTATTTGCAAAGTGTATTCAAGTACGCAGTGTGCAAGATTACATCTTATACAGTTTAATTCATTATTAAATCTCTGAATAATTATACTAATCTGAATTCTATCCTAAAGTTGTTAAAGAGCAATGTGATAAGTGTGGTGTCTCACAATGTAATTTAAGCCACATGTATTTTCTCTGTCCTGTTTTACGAAAGTTTTGCTCTATTTTGAGATAATGACAAAGGTTTTAGATTTAAATGTTAAAATGACTCCCTATGTAGCAATATTTGGCTTTTCCACTGATTACCGCTCACTGGTGATCAATCAGATACTCTGGCATTCATGTCTTTGGTGACGAGATGCCGTATTTTATTATTATAATATTATGGAATTCCTTGAAGCTCCCTTCAATTTCAATGTGGATGTGGCCATCCATGATGTTATATATTTAGATGTTTTATATATATATATATATATATATATATATATATATATATATATATATATATATATATTGTGTCCAGGACCAACCATCACAATGACCGATGTGCGATCAGGGCTGTTTATCAAGGCATGTACTTACTCATTATATATGCTTGAGTAGAGCAACATTATAAGGAACCAGGACATTCAGTTTCATATTTAAGGTTCTCTCCCTCTGGGTATTAGGTCTACATCTTCAGTTCCTGTTTTCATAACCTACATTTACCATCCATCCATTATCTGTAACCGCTTATCCAATTTAGGGTCGCGGGGGGTCCAAAGCCTACCTGGAATCATCGGGCGCAAGGCGGGAATACACCCTGGAGGGGGCGCCAGTCCTTCACAGGGCAACACAGACACACACACATTCACTCACACACACACTCACGAGTCGCCAGTCCACCTGCAACGTGTGTTTTTGGACTGTGGGAGGAAACCGGAGCACCCGGAGGAAACCCACGCAGACACAGGGAGAACACACCACACTCCTCACAGTCACCCGGAGCGGGAATCGAGCCCCTGGAGCTGTGTGACTGCGACACTACCTGCTGCGCCACCGTGCCGCCCCTACATTTACCAGTAACAATCAAATGTATTTATACAGGACTTTTCACAGACACAAGCTTCAAAGTGCTTTACATGACACAACAAACTACAACACCAAAATAAAATAAAATAAAAAGCTGGTAACATTGCTATATGTTCAATGATCCAAATGCTTGTTTAAAAATGTAGGTCTTTAGTTTCTTTTTAACCCTCTGAGGTCGGCGGGATAAAATTGAAATTCCACATAAACACGTATATAACTCTGCGAGATTTTATCCTAAAAAATACAACATACCTCGGAAACCTTGAAGGGTCTACTTTCCAACTATATATAGGATGAAACGATATATATATTTATATTCTTGTGAGAGAAGCGTAAACAACAACCGGCACATTTTTGAGGCACAAGCTTTTTTGTTCCGCCCATAGACGCGTTCTGCCATTCATATGTTGACACTATGGTAATTCGGCAGCTGCTAGTGGAGGATCATTGGCTGATAATTTGCATGAAAACGCCCAAATACAGAGCACATGTCGCGGAATTGTTTACGTGGAGCTTCGTCATGTCGCACTCACGGGAGCTGGAGCCACTGCGGAGGAGAGCTTTGTTCTGGAAAATGAAGAGAATTTCAGCTCATCTGACGAAAGCGGGGAGGACAGTGACGAAGAAAGATTTATTTTGAGATGCGGATTGATCCGAAGGAGGATTTTTGTGAAGGGTAAGTGAAATATTTATTTTCAAATGAAACAAACCCACGCTTCGCGCTTACTGTGTACACTCCGCGAATTCCGGATAAATTAAAATAAAGAATAAATTAAATAAGTATTCCTTTGTATATGAAAGCATAAATTAATGTAAAAAAAACCTGCTGTTGTGTAAACGGGACATTCAAGTGTAGCCTGTTGCTAATCTGAGTGCATGCTGAGAGTGCTAACATTAGCATGCGAGGCTCCAGTACCATAAGTGTGGCTTATGGCTGTAAATGTTTAGCCTAGTGTGTTAATGTCATGTGTAAATGGCCTGTGTGAATGTAATAGTGTCATCCTATGTAGCTTGTTATGCTATGTACTGCTATACATAGGTCATATACAAGTACTGTATTTGAAATACAAGTAATTATTAGTTGTAGTGACTGTTGGCATGAATAGCTAATCTTTGTAACTGCTCAGAAGCTCACATTTCTTATTATTTTTCTTTCAGAAATGTGGAAAATACTCCACCTCCAAGCAAAGACGACGGCGTCAACCAAGTCTGCAACCACCAACGTGTAAACACATGGTCCTTCCACATCTGCTCTGTAAGTTTAGCATTTTGCATTACACAACTCAGCACAAAACTTTGAAGTGGTACAGAAAACTGTTTCTTCACTTCTTGGACATTGCTGCTACCAATGCCTACATTCTCCACAACAACTTATGCAACAGGACAGCCTGACCCACAAGGCATTCATGGAAGAGCTTGTTGAACAGCTGTGTGGTATGCAAAAACCCCATGGAAATGTGAACAGTGTGATGTCTACCTTTGCATGCAGCCAGACAGAAACTGTTTTAGAGACTGGCATCTTTTGTTGAACTGACTCAAATATATATACACACACAAGGATATACAGTATGACTATCTTTAGTATATTATCACTATGTTTACATGTGAACACATTTTCCATTTATTTTAATTCATGCCAGTTATTTATTTTTTTGTTTTTATTGCTTGTTTAGTTCTCTTTTTTTGAAATAAACTGTGATAAACTCTGCCTCTGGTCTCTTCTCTTTTGACAGCTGTGGCAGTGACAGCTAATGGGCCATTCATTAGGCAGTGGGGTGGGGACCTCGCACCTCGGTTTTCGCACCTATCTTCATACATATGCAACGTAGGAGCCAGTGACTGAGAAAAACAGAGTGTCACCTCACATTTGTTATGTCCTAAGTATAAAATTACATACAATTTATGAAAAGTAGAATCAGCAGTGTGTTGCCAAGACCCGTGTTCACAAAGTTTTGACCTCAAAGGTCCCGGTGAGAAATGTTTAGAATGTGTTTTTTCACAGTATATCAGCACTTCTGAAAATAGGTTTTTGGAAAGTCTAAGTTTAGAGTAAATTTAATCAAAATGTAGATGTATGACACTCTTACTGATTCAACACTGTTGTTGCAGAGATAGTTCTGAAAAATGCATGTGTAACACTTTGAAATGATTTTTTCTCAGATGCGTACAATTTGTAAAACAATCAAGGCATGTCAGACTACACCAGGGTGTCTGAAAACCCCTCAGACTCCAGGGGGTTAAAGTGGAAGACAACACAGATGCATATTCCTAGCCATACCCATGTGAGCAGCATAAAATATATCTAAAGTATGTGATGATGATTATTGGGGTAAATCACGTGTCCTGAACCTAATGAGTACAAAGCGCCATGAAACTGTGCTAGAGCCTGTAATGAAACCATCTGACCATGTTCTTCTCTGTAGGTGCACTGTAAATAATGTTAATGGATCTATAATTACATTCAGAAACACAGTGAATTCAAAATAGTAACTGCATTATTTATATAAAATGAGAGCCATAGTTACTTGCATAAACTGTCATACTTTTAACTCAATTTTATAATCTATAATTGTGCTTAGAATTACAAGGGATTCAGAATGTCTTACTTTGTAAAATGTACTTATTTGTAAAATGTTACAAATACCCAGTAATAACCTCACATTTCTAGTATCATACCCTTTACTTACTCAGTACTTAATTTATTTTATGGCTTACTTAACAGGTACTTTCTCTGTACTTACACAGTAATTAGTGTGCTGTAATTTAAAGTGTTACTTAATATTCTTTACCCATTTAAACACATCAGCAAATTTCTTTATTGAAAAACATGTGGCATCACTCACAGAACCTTTTGTAGCACCATTATTTTTAAGAGTGTAAAATAGAGGGAACCCTTAACTGAAGTAAATCAGCGTGGCCGATCTTCACCCACTGTTTAACAGCACTGTGCCTCCTTCACCTACTGATACCAGCGCTGAGGGCCACTGTGACCTACTCCAAGCACCGCACTGTTTTCACCTATAGTCTGTTAAAGCACATATTAAACTGCCCTCTCTTCTTGTTTATATTTCTCTCTCAGTGCTTATTTCCCCAAAATTGTATGTGATTGTAGTTTCGCATTCACACAGCTCCAGGGACCTGGAGGTTGTGGGTTCGATTCCCGCTCCGGGTGACTGTCTGTGAGGAGTGTGGTGTGTTCTCCCTCTGTCTGCATGGGTTTCCTCCAGGTGACTGTCTGTGAGGAGTTGGTGTGTTCTGCCTGTGTCTGCGTGGGTTTCCTCTGGGTGACTGTCTGTGAGGATTGTGGTGTGTTCTCCCTGTGTCTGCGTGGGTTTCCTCCAGGTGACTGTCTGTGAGGAGTTGGTGTGTTTTCCCCGTGTCCATGTGGATTTTGTCTGGGTGCTCCGGTTTCCTCCCACAGTCCAAAAACCCACGTTGGTAGGTGGACTGACAACTCAAAAGTGTCAGTAGGTGTGAGTGTGTAAGTGAATGTGTGTGTGTGTTGCCCTGTGAAGGACTGGCGCCCCCTCCAGGGTGTATTCCTGCCTTGCGCCCAATGATTCCAGGCTCTGGACCCACCGCGACCCTGAACTGGATAAGGGTTACAGACAATGAATGAATGAATGAACTTTGTGTAAGGCAAATTACAAATATTCAAGAAAGACATTCATAGGATTCACAGGTGGTACTTGGTCTGAAAAGTTTGAGAACCACTGTTTTAGAAGATTACACACGTGACCTTCATCTTTTCAATTTAGAATATAAAGGTTAATTAATTCACTGAAATGTATCACATATTTACAATGAATTTCTGTTCTAGAGTCTAGACAGAGCAGACTGTACAGACTGGCTGTGGTGTGTCTGGGGCTGCTGTGCATTCTCCTGCTGATAGCCATCACAGTGCTGTGGATCAAGTTTAACAGCCTGAATTTACAGAGAGACCAACTGCAGAGCAGTAACACCAACCTGATGATGGAGAGAGACCAGCTCAATGTAAGGCACGGGACCTCTACCAGAGTCCCGCACACCCAAATGGTTACCACCTATCCCAGTACCACCCACATTCCAAACTGGAACGTTACAAATTAACCTGGGGTCCCCGCTCAGGGATCTGGTGAGCAATGTGGTGAATTACCAAGGCGAGGGTGTACAATTGATAACTTTTATTTTATCAAACTCTCGAGAATACATTCAAGTACACTTAGCATCAAATTGGCCAGAGGAACCTCATAACATTGAGTAAGTTTAATACAACCTACTGTTCCTGTGATATGACATTGACAAATCATGCAAACTAGCCAACAGTCTGTTAGAATCCAGCTATTAGAGAAAGAGAGAGAGAGAGAGAGAGAGAGAGAGAGAGAGAGAGAGAATACGATACAGATACACAAGCATTTTAAAATCTAAATGTTAAAAGAACACTATAGTTAGACAGCTATATGGCACTTTAAAGTACCAATTAATGATTCTCCGACACCGGCAGAGAGATAACAAATGTATGATTACAGTTAGGAGCAAATACTCATAAAACTTTCCAAGAGTTAAGCTAAAAATTCAAATTCCCTAATACTAAAGGGGCAGCATATAACTTAGAACCGACCACAGGCTGAAATAAGGACAATTGGGCTGACACTTGAGTTCACATATACTTCACAAAAAATACAAGAAAACCCCAATTCCAAAAGAAAAAGACACTGCACGCTTATTAAAGACAACTCATACAGTAAAATACACCAAACAAGGTACACTTTGTGAAACAAAAGAGACTCAAAACTCTTGAGAAGTCCCTATTCCCTTTCAATCCACTGTACGTTCTCAAGATTATTTATTACTGCCCCTAATCCAACCTAACCCTCTGGTCAGTTCACAGAAATCCCACCGTACAGGTATTTGGCACTTTATCCTCCCCGAACGCGCCCGTTTAAAATGACCCTTTTGGTCTTTAATTAAACCAAACCCAGGGAAAGAAAGAACAGTACACAATTATCACTCTTCACCAAACACTTCTCCTAAAAATAAAAGATATGTTTTACTATTTGTACAAAGCACCTTTAAAAGAACCTAAAGCTCAAGGAACTCTACATACCTGTGTCCATTCACTGTATGACACAGCAATACGGCTCTAGAGCGTCAATCATGTTAGTCCTCAACACGGAAGCCACTGCTAGATGCTAAATAAAATCTTCATTCTACAGGTGAGAGTAAGTATGTTCAACAGCCCAGTGAGAGTTAACATTAAAAAAGCATACTTTTAGCCTTATATTGAAAGAAACCTCCCTCCTACTCATTCCCACCTGTTAAACATTGCATTACCTGTATCTCAACCTCCACTGTGCATACCGGGCTCACTGCAGTACACCGAAGAAAGTCTCCCCTTAGTAACCCTGGCTTTAGTTACAGGAAAATGTTTAAAAATGGAGAGCATCCACCAATCCACTAAACGGGAAATAATCAGTCGCACACTGTCGAAGCTGGTTACAAATGCTTCTGATTAAGAAACAAACGATACTTCCACCAATATCGCGAGACTCGACTACCCACCTTTCCCTCGAGTTTCTTAAAGGCACAGCGACCTATTGTCCTCATAAACATACTAGTTACACATTGCAGCTTCCTCCTATATTTGTTCTTAGCCTCCCTGTCTCCAGTTCTGAAGGCCCTCTTCTTGTTGTTAAGGAGAGCTTTAATGTCCTTTTTTACCCATGGCTTGTTGTTTGGGTAACATTTAACAGTCCTGGTTGGGAGAGTGGAGTCCAAACAGAAGTTGATGTCATCTGTAATGCACACTGTGAGCCTGTCGATGTCCTCTCCGTGCGGCTCATAGAGTGCCGGCCAGTCTGTAGAAGAAGCCCTGCAGTGCCTCCTCAGACCATGTGGTCACAGGATGATAAGATCATTTCACATATGCAAAGGAACCCATGACTCAGCAGACTGAGACCACAACACAGACCCATAAAGCCCAGCTGTGAATATGGATTTGTGCTCCTAAAAACATAGTCCCACTCTGTGGGAGGCAGCACTATCTAACACCATCTTTTTAGACTTTTTTAGTGTTAGTTGAGCAATCTGCAGTGACTTCCCATCACCAGCAGCATTACAAGCAGATAAGCAGCACCAGCAGAGTCACTTCTGGAGTTATTAGAGTTATTAGAACAGAATGGAGATCATGGAGGATGTTTATGAAAATTCAAATATTTTATCATTAATCCATCCATTATCTGTAACCCTTATCCAATTCAGGGTTGCAGGGGGTCCAGAGCCTACCTGAAATCATTGGGCGCAAGGCGGGAATACACCCTGGAGGGGACGCCAGTCCTTCACAGGGCAACACAGACACACACACATTCACTCACACCTACAGACACTTTCGAGTCGCCAATCCACCTGCAACGTGTGTTTTTGGACTGTGGGAGGAAACCGGAGCACCCGGAGGAAACCCACGCGGACACGCGGACCCCTGGAGCTGTGTGACTGCGACTACCTGCTGCGCTACCGTGCTGCCATAACAGAGAATGTTAATACAAATTCAAATATTTTTGTAGAACAAAGATCAGGATCCAAATGCAGGGACCCTGTGTATGAAGACATGCACCAGATGACCAGAGGAAACCAACGGAACCTCAGTTCAGTAAATCTTCAGGACAGAGGTGAGGTTAAGGCTCTACTGCATTTTTATAATTGTGCTAAATCATTTTTGGAAATAAAAAATAAAATAAAATGAAACATTTTCCAGCATATGTTCTAGAACGAAGGACTGGCGTCCCCTCCAGGGTGTATTCCCGCCTTGCGCCCAATGATTCCAGGTAGGCTCTGGACCCCCCGCGACCCTAAATTGGATAAGGGTTACAGATAATGGATGGATGGATGGATGTTCTAGAACATTGGTTCTCAAGCTGTGGTAACTGTTCCACTGGTGGAACGTGAAGCAGCAAGAGGTGATATGCCTCTTTAATAAAATCTGTTTGTGTTAAAAAAATACAACATGGGCTATGAATAAATGGTAGTTCAGTCTGTGAGGGAAGGGCTGGGGCAGTTCAACCATTTATTACTGAACATAAGAAAAGGCTAGAGACAGATGTGAGTGATTTGATGCTTATTACAAAAAGGGCAAAGTGGAAATGAGAAAAACAAATCGAGACACAAACAGTGAAATATTCCTGAGCCCAGAAGAACTACATCTACAGGAACATTTTTTTTAAATGTGAGTTTGAATAACCTTTTAAATGTTTAATACAACACTAGATCTTAAGGTTCTTTTCGCATTTAAACACATCAGCAAAAATTGTTCTTTATAGAACCAGAAGAGGTTCTCCTATGGCATCGTTCACAGAACATTTTGTAGCACCTTTATTTTTAAGAGTGTAAAATAGAGAGAACCCTTAACTGAAGTAAATCAGCGTGGCCGATCTTCACCCACTGTTTAACAGCACTGTGCCTCCTTCACCTACTGATACCAGCGCTGAGGACCACTGTGACCTGCTCCAAGCGCCGCACTGTTTTCACCTATAGTCTGTTAAAGCACATATTAAACCACCCTCTCTTCTTGTTTTTATTTCTCTCTCAATCCTTTTTTCCCCAAAACTGTATGTGATCTTATGAATGTATAATTGCAGTTCAGGCCTGTAGTTATTAGTATTCTCATTATTTTTAGTACTTATTTTAAATAACTTTGTGTAATGAAAATTACAAATATTAAAGCAAGACATCAAAAGGATTCACAGGTGGTACTTGGTCTGAAAAGTTTGAGAACCACTGTTTTAGAAGATTACACACGTGACTATATCACATATTTCTGTTCTCTGTGAATTTCTGTTCTAGAGTCTAGACGGAGCAGACTGTACAGACTGGCTGTGGTGGGTCTGGGGCTGCTGTGCGTTCTCCTGCTGATAGCCATCACAGTGCTGTGGGTCAAGTTTAACAGCCTGAATTTACAGAGAGACCAACTACAGAGCAGTAACACCTGATGATGGAGAGAGACCAGTTTAATGCCAGTTCCACCAGCCTGATGAGGGAGAGAGACCAGCTACAGACCAGTAACACCAACCTGATTATGGAGAGAGACCAGTTTAATGCCAGTTCCACCAGCCTGATGAGGGAGAGAGACCAGCTACAGACCAGTAACACCAACCTGATGAGGGAGAGAGACCAGCTACAGACCAGTAACACCAACCTGATGAGGGAGAGAGACCAGTTAAAGAGCAGTGTGTCCACAAACCTTGGTGAGGAAATATCCTTAGATTTAAAATGTTTGACTCCTTAAATAACTGATTTCTGGATGTGGAGCTACATTTAAATGCATTTCAAACTAAAACTAAATCTTTTTTCTGAATGTTACCAGCAATTAAATGAAATCAGGTTAATTGTCACATCACATTAACACAGGTGTAAAGGTGAAACGCTTAGCTGTGCAGTCCCTTCCAGTATTAAATACACAAGAAAAAAAGTTAAATATGAACACATAATTTACACTATACAGTAATCACTCACTACTTCGTGGTTCATCTTTCGTGGATACGCTACTTCTCAGGTTTTTTCAAGGGGGCTTATAGCCACTATATCGCGGATATTGAGGAAAAATCTAGGAAAACCATGAAAGATGAATAGCCAAAAGTGTTTTTTTTAATTATTTACATTATTATTATTATTATTTACATTACACTGGACCTGTGACAAAATATATCATACAAGTGTTTCTTACGTACAGTACCTGTATTGTTCATGTCCACATCCGAGTGAAATTTACTGACGCTAAATCACAGCTTAGGAATGACTCTATTAAAGAAACTGGTAGGATATCACATGTAGTTCCAGCTGAAAAACATTATAGAAGACTGTTTAATGCAAAGGGAGGGTTGTTAACAGTAACATAGAGGGTTTTAAAAGTCCAAATACTCGTTAAATACATTAAAAAAATATCTTTCCTCTACCTCTATCTTTCTCACAGGTGGTCTTGGAACGCATCCCCCGCAAAAAAGGATGGGATCACTGTATATATAAAATACAATCCTTATTGCACTGATAAAATATACAAGTGTTAGTGTAAAGTAAGAAGTATGTAGATGCGAACACATACTTCAGATAAGACTGAATTACACATGCAGTGTTAAGAACTTGAGCGGTGAGAACAAGTTTTGGTGGTGTCAGTGTTTCAGTTCCTGTAACGTAAGGTAAAGTGCTGTGTACAGAGCTGTTTTAAAGCTTTCTAAAACTTTAAAACAGTGTGAATGTGGTGATCACACCCTGATTATTTAAGAAGAATATTCTGTTGTGTTCTTCCACTGTAGCTTCTTTCTGAATGTAGTAGTTTTCCTGAATGTAAACATTTTCTATAAAGGAGTAAAGACTGAGAGTATGTAAGCACAGAAGATGCACAAAGATTATTCTGGTTTAAAAAAACAAATCCACAGCTCCTCCTTGGATCACCACCTTAACGTGGTGGAGGGGTTTGCGTGCCTGCGTGAGCCTAGGAGCTATGTTGTCGGGGGCAATAGCCCCTGGTA